>NW_028126907.1:0-139057 GCF_965231255.1 Vanellus vanellus | reverse complement strand
AAAAAACGCAAACGTCCAGCCGCTGCTCCCACAGCAAAGGCCCCAGCGGGGAAAAGTCATGGCTGGTCCTCACTGCCTCCGGGAACCCCTTCAAATGCCCCACACCTTTTGGACCTCTCTGCTTTCCTGTGGACTCCATCCTCAAAACCACCGTTTTTCACTCTCGGCAGCCTCCGGAGCAAAAAACACAAATGTCCAGCCGCTGCACCCACAGCAAAGGCCCCAGCGGGGAAAAGTCATGCTGGTCCTCACTGCCTCCGGGAACCCCTTCAAATGCCCCACACCTTTTGGACCTCTCTGCTTTCCTGTGGACTCCATCCTCAAAACCACCGTTTTTCACTCTCGGCAGCCTCCGGAGCAAAAAACGCAAACGTCCAGCCGCTGCTCCCACAGCAAAGGCCCCAGCGGGGAAAAGTCATGCTGGTCCTCACTGCCTCCGGGAACCCCTTCAAATGCCCCACACCTTTTGGACCTCTCTGCTTTCCTGTGGACTCCATCCTCAAAACCACCGTTTTTCACTCTCGGCAGCCTCTGGAGCAAAAAACGCAAACGTCCAGCCGCTGCTCCCACAGCAAAGGCCCCAGCGGGGAAAAGTCATGCTGGTCCTCACTGCCTCCGGGAACCCCTTCAAATGCCCCACACCTTTTGGATCTCTCTGCTTTCCTGTGGACTCCATCCTCAAAACCACCATTTTTCACTCTCGGCAGCCTCCGGAGCAAAAAACGCAAACGTCCAGCCGCTGCTCCCACAGCAAAGGCCCCAGCGGGGAAAAGTCATGCTGGTCCTCACTGCCTCCAGGAACCCCTTCAAATGCCCCACACCTTTTGGACCTCTCTGCTTTCCTGTGGACTCCATCCTCAAAACCACCGTTTTTCACTCTCGGCATCCAGCGGAGCAAAAAACGCAAACGTCCAGCCGCTGCTTCCACAGCAAAGGCCCCAGCGGGGAAAAGTCATGCTGGTCCTCACTGCCTCCGGGAACCCCTTCAAATGCCCCACACCTTTTGGACCTCTCTGCTTTCCTGTGGACTCCATCCTCAAAACCACCGTTTTTCACTCTCGGCAGCCTCCGGAGCAAAAAACGCAAACGTCCAGCCGCTGCTCCCACAGCAAAGGCCCCAGCGGGGAAAAGTCATGCTGGTCCTCACTGCCTCCAGGAACCCCTTCAAATGCCCCACACCTTTTGGACCTCTCTGCTTTCCTGTGGACTCCATCCTCAAAACCACCATTTTTCACTCTCGGCATCCAGCGGAGCAAAAAAAGCAAACGTCCAGCCGCTGCTTCCACAGCAAAGGCCCCAGCGGGGAAAAGTCATGCTGGTCCTCACTGCCTCCTGGAACCCCTTCAAATGCCCCACACCTTTTGGACCTCTCTGCTTTCCTGTGGACTCCATCCTCAAAACCACCATTTTTCACTCTCGGCAGCCTCCGGAGCAAAAAAACGCAAACGTTCAGCACTGCTCCCACAGCAAAGGCCCCAGCGGGGAAAAGTCATGCTGGTCCTCACTGCCTCCGGGAACCCCTTCAAATGCCCCACACCTTTTGGACCTCTCTGCTTTCCTGTGGACTCCATCCTCAAAACCACCGTTTTTCACTCTCGGCAGCCTCCGGAGCAAAAAACGCAAACGTCCAGCCGCTGCTCCCACAGCAAAGGCCCCAGCGGGGAAAAGTCATGCTGGTCCTCACTGCCTCCGGGAACCCCTTCAAATGCCCCACACCTTTTGGACCTCTCTGCTTTCCTGTGGACTCCATCCTCAAAACCACCGTTTTTCACTCTCGGCAGCCTCCGGAGCAAAAAACGCAAACGTCCAGCCGCTGCTCCCACAGCAAAGGCCCCAGCGGGGAAAAGTCATGCTGGTCCTCACTGCCTCCGGGAACCCCTTCAAATGCCCCACACCTTTTGGACCTCTCTGCTTTCCTGTGGACTCCATCCTCAAAACCACCATTTTTGACTCTCGGCAGCCTCCGGAGCAAAAAACGCAAACGTCCAGCCGCTGCTCCCACAGCAAAGGCCCCAGCGGGGAAAAGTCATGCTGGTCCTCACTGCCTCCGGGAACCCCTTCAAATGCCCCACACCTTTTGGACCTCTCTGCTTTCCTGTGGACTCCATCCTCAAAACCACCGTTTTTCACTCTCGGCAGCCTCCGGAGCAAAAAAACGCAAATGTCCAGCCGCTGCACCCACAGCAAAGGCCCCAGCGGGGAAAAGTCATGCTGGTCCTCACTGCCTCCGGGAACCCCTTCAAATGCCCCACACCTTTTGGACCTCTCTGCTTTCCTGTGGACTCCATCCTCAAAACCACCGTTTTTCACTCTCGGCAGCCTCCGGAGCAAAAAAACGCAAACGTCCAGCCGCTGCTCCCACAGCAAAGGCCCCAGCGGGGAAAAGTCATGCTGGTCCTCACTGCCTCCGGGAACCCCTTCAAATGCCCCACACCTTTTGGACCTCTCTGCTTTCCTGTGGACTCCATCCTCAAAACCACCGTTTTTCACTCTCGGCAGCCTCTGGAGCAAAAAAACGCAAACGTCCAGCCGCTGCTTCCACAGCAAAGGCCCCAGCGGGGAAAAGTCATGCTGGTCCTCACTGCCTCCGGGAACCGCTTCAAATGCCCCATACCTTTTGGACCTCTCTGCTTTCCTGTGGACTCCATCCTCAAAACCACCATTTTTCACTCTCGGCAGCCTCCGGAGCAAAAAACGCAAACGTTCAGCACTGCTCCCACAGCAAAGGCCCCAGCGGGGAAAAGTCATGCTGGTCCTCACTGCCTCCGGGAACCCCTTCAAATGCCCCACACCTTTTGGACCTCTCTGCTTTCCTGTGGACTCCATCCTCAAAACCACCGTTTTCACTCTCGGCAGCCTCCGGAGCAAAAAACGCAAACGTCCAGCCGCTGCTCCCACAGCAAAGGCCCCAGCGGGGAAAAGTCATGCTGGTCCTCACTGCCTCCGGGAACCCCTTCAAATGCCCCACACCTTTTGCACCTCTCTGCTTTCCTGTGGACTCCATCCTCAAAACCACCGTTTTTCACTCTCGGCATCCAGCGGAGCAAAAAACGCAAACGTCCAGCCGCTGCTCCCACAGCAAAGGCCCCAGCGGGGAAAAGTCATGCTGGTCCTCACTGCCTCCGGGAACCCCTTCAAATGCCCCACACCTTTTGGACCTCTCTGCTTTCCTGTGGACTCCATCCTCAAAACCACCGTTTTTCACTCTCGGCAGCCTCCGGAGCAAAAAACGCAAACGTCCAGCCGCTGCTCCCACAGCAAAGGCCCCAGCGGGGAAAAGTCATGCTGGTCCTCACTGCCTCCGGGAACCCCTTCAAATGCCCCACACCTTTTGGACCTCTCTGCTTTCCTGTGGACTCCATCCTCAAAACCACCGTTTTTCACTCTCGGCAGCCTCCGGAGCAAAAAACGCAAACGTCCAGCCGCTGCTCCCACAGCAAAGGCCCCAGCGGGGAAAAGTCATGCTGGTCCTCACTGCCTCCGGGAACCCCTTCAAATGCCCCACACCTTTTGGACCTCTCTGCTTTCCTGTGGATTCCATCCTCAAAACCACCGTTTTTCACTCTCGGCAGCCTCCGGAGCAAAAAACGCAAACGTCCAGCCGCTGCTCCCACAGCAAAGGCCCCAGCGGGGAAAAGTCATGCTGGTCCTCACTGCCTCCGGGAACCCCTTCAAATGCCCCACACCTTTTGGACCTCTCTGCTTTCCTGTGGACTCCATCCTCAAAACCACCATTTTTCACTCTCGGCAGCCTCCGGAGCAAAAAACGCAAACGTCCAGCCGCTGCTCCCACAGCAAAGGCCCCAGCGGGGAAAAGTCATGCTGGTCCTCACTGCCTCCGGGAACCCCTTCAAATGCCCCACACCTTTTGGACCTCTCTGCTTTCCTGTGGACTCCATCCTCAAAACCACCGTTTTTCACTCTCGGCATCCAGCGGAGCAAAAAACGCAAACGTCCAGCCGCTACTCCCACAGCAAAGGCCCCAGCGGGGAAAAGTCATGCTGGTCCTCACTGCCTCCAGGAACCCCTTCAAATGCCCCACACCTTTTGGACCTCTCTGCTTTCCTGTGGACTCCATCCTCAAAACCACCATTTTTGACTCTCGGCAGCCTCCGGAGCAAAAAACGCAAACGTCCAGCCGCTGCTCCCACAGCAAAGGCCCCAGCGGGGAAAAGTCATGCTGGTCCTCACTGCCTCCGGGAACCCCTTCAAATGCCCCACACCTTTTGGACCTCTCTGCTTTCCTGTGGACTCCATCCTCAAAAACACCATTTTTCACTCTCGGCAGCCTCCGGAGCAAAAAACGCAAACGTCCAGCCGCTGCTCCCACAGCAAAGGCCCCAGCGGGGAAAAGTCATGCTGGTCCTCACTGCCTCCGGGAACCCCTTCAAATGCCCCACACCTTTTAGACCTCTCTGCTTTCCTGTGGACTCCATCCTCAAAACCACCGTTTTTCACTCTCGGCAGCCTCTGGAGCAAAAAACGCAAACGTCCAGCCGCTGCTCCCACAGCAAAGGCCCCAGCGGGGAAAAGTCATGCTGGTCCTCACTGCCTCCGGGAACCCCTTCAAATGCCCCACACCTTTTGGACCTCTCTGCTTTCCTGTGGACTCCATCCTCAAAACCACCATTTTTCACTCTCGGCAGCCTCCGGAGCAAAAAACGCAAACGTCCAGCCGCTGCTCCCACAGCAAAGGCCCCAGCGGGGAAAAGTCATGCTGGTCCTCACTGCCTCCAGGAACCCCTTCAAATGCCCCACACCTTTTGGACCTCTCTGCTTTCCTGTGGACTCCATCCTCAAAACCACCGTTTTTCACTCTCGGCATCCAGCGGAGCAAAAAACGCAAACGTCCAGCCGCTGCTTCCACAGCAAAGGCCCCAGCGGGGAAAAGTCATGCTGGTCCTCACTGCCTCCGGGAACCCCTTCAAATGCCCCACACCTTTTGGACCTCTCTGCTTTCCTGTGGACTCCATCCTCAAAACCACCATTTTTCACTCTCGGCAGCCTCCGGAGCAAAAAACGCAAACGTTCAGCACTGCTCCCACAGCAAAGGCCCCAGCGGGGAAAAGTCATGCTGGTCCTCACTGCCTCCGGGAACCCCTTCAAATGCCCCACACCTTTTTGGACCTCTCTGCTTTCCTGTGGACTCCATCCTCAAAACCACCGTTTTTCACTCTCGGCAGCCTCCGGAGCAAAAACGCAAACGTCCAGCCGCTGCTCCCACAGCAAAGGCCCCAGCGGGGAAAAGTCATGCTGGTCCTCACTGCCTCCGGGAACCCCTTCAAATGCCCCACACCTTTTGGACCTCTCTGCTTTCCTGTGGACTCCATCCTCAAAACCACCGTTTTTCACTCTCGGCATCCAGCGGAGCAAAAAACGCAAACGTCCAGCCGCTGCTCCCACAGCAAAGGCCCCAGCGGGTAAAAGTCATGCTGGTCCTCACTGCCTCCGGGAACCCCTTCAAATGCCCCACACCTTTTGGACCTCTCTGCTTTCCTGTGGACTCCATCCTCAAAACCACCGTTTTTCACTCTCGGCAGCCTCCGGAGCAAAAAACGCAAACGTCCAGCCGCTGCTCCCACAGCAAAGGCCCCAGCGGGGAAAAGTCATGCTGGTCCTCACTGCCTCCGGGAACCCCTTCAAATGCCCCACACCTTTTGGACCTCTCTGCTTTCCTGTGGACTCCATCCTCAAAACCACCGTTTTTCACTCTCGGCAGCCTCCGGAGCAAAAAACGCAAACGTCCAGCCGCTGCTCCCACAGCAAAGGCCCCAGCGGGGAAAAGTCATGCTGGTCCTCACTGCCTCCGGGAACCCCTTCAAATGCCCCACACCTTTTGGACCTCTCTGCTTTCCTGTGGACTCCATCCTCAAAACCACCATTTTTCACTCTCGGCAGCCTCCGGAGCAAAAACCGCAAACGTCCAGCCGCTGCTCCCACAGCAAAGGCCCCAGCGGGGAAAAGTCATGCTGGTCCTCACTGCCTCCAGGAACCCCTTCAAATGCCCCACACCTTTTGGACCTCTCTGCTTTCCTGTGGACTCCATCCTCAAAACCACCGTTTTTCACTCTCGGCATCCAGCGGAGCAAAAAAAGCAAACGTCCAGCCGCTGCTTCCACAGCAAAGGCCCCAGCGGGGAAAAGTCATGCTGGTCCTCACTGCCTCCGGGAACCCCTTCAAATGCCCCACACCTTTTGGACCTCTCTGCTTTCCTGTGGACTCCATCCTCAAAACCACCATTTTTCACTCTCTGCAGCCTCGGAGCAAAAAACGCAAACGTTCAGCACTGCTCCCACAGCAAAGGCCCCAGCGGGGAAAAGTCATGCTGGTCCTCACTGCCTCCGGGAACCCCTTCAAATGCCCCACACCTTTTGGACCTCTCTGCTTTCCTGTGGACTCCATCCTCAAAACCACCGTTTTTCACTCTCGGCAGCCTCCGGAGCAAAAAACGCAAACGTCCAGCCGCTGCTCCCACAGCAAAGGCCCCAGTGGGGAAAAGTCATGCTGGTCCTCACTGCCTCCGGGAACCCCTTCAAATGCCCCACACCTTTTGGACCTCTCTGCTTTCCTGTGGACTCCATCCTCAAAACCACCGTTTTTCACTCTCGGCATCCACCGGAGCAAAAAACACAAAACGTCCAGCCGCTGCTCCCACAGCAAAGGCCCCAGCGGGGAAAAGTCCATGCTGGTCCTCACTGCCTCCGGGAACCCCTTCAAATGCCCCACACCTTTTGGACCTCTCTGCTTTCCTGTGGACTCCATCCTCAAAACCACCATTTTTCACTCTCTGCAGCCTCGGAGCAAAAAACGCAAACGTTCAGCACTGCTCCCACAGCAAAGGCCCCAGCGGGAAAAGTCATGCTGGTCCTCACTGCCTCCGGGAACCCCTTCAAATGCCCCACACCTTTTGGAC
Organism: Vanellus vanellus; assembly: GCF_965231255.1. Classification (NCBI taxonomy): domain Eukaryota; kingdom Metazoa; phylum Chordata; class Aves; order Charadriiformes; family Charadriidae; genus Vanellus; species Vanellus vanellus. Next base: position 132,144 of record NW_028126907.1, on the reverse strand, counting down.
CTCTCTGCTTTCCTGTGGACTCCATCCTCAAAACCACCGTTTTTCACTCTCGGCAGCCTCCGGAGCAAAAAACGCAAACGTCCAGCCGCTGCTCCCACAGCAAAGGCCCCAGTGGGGAAAAGTCATGCTGGTCCTCACTGCCTCCGGGAACCCCTTCAAATGCCCCACACCTTTTGGACCTCTCTGCTTTCCTGTGGACTCCATCCTCAAAACCACCGTTTTTCACTCTCGGCATCCAGCGGAGCAAAAAACACAAACGTCCAGCCGCTGCTCCCACAGCAAAGGCCCCAGCGGGGAAAAGTCATGCTGGTCCTCACTGCCTCCGGGAACCCCTTCAAATGCCCCACACCTTTTGGACCTCTCTGCTTTCCTGTGGACTCCATCCTCAAAACCACCATTTTTCACTCTCAGCAGCCTCCGGAGCAAAAAACGCAAACGTCCAGCCGCTGCTCCCACAGCAAAGGCCCCAGCGGGGAAAAGTCATGCTGGTCCTCACTGCCTCCGGGAACCCCTTCAAATGCCCCACACCTTTTGGACCTCTCTGCTTTCCTGTGGACTCCATCCTCAAAACCACCGGTTTTGACTCTCGGCAGCCTCCGGAGCAAAAAACGCAAACGTCCAGCCGCTGCTCCCACAGCAAAGGCCCCAGCGGGGAAAAGTCATGCTGGTCCTCACTGCCTCCGGGAACCCCTTCAAATGCCCCACACCTTTTGGACCTCTCTGCTTTCCTGTGGACTCCATCCTCAAAACCACGGTTTTTCACTCTCGGCAGCCTCCGGAGCAAAAAACGCAACGTCCAGCCGCTGCTCCCACAGCAAAGGCCCCAGCGGGGAAAAGTCATGCTGGTCCTCACTGCCTCCGGGAACCCCTTCAAATGCCCCACACCTTTTGGACCTCTCTGCTTTCCTGTGGACTCCATCCTCAAAACCACCGTTTTTTCACTCTCGGCAGCCGCTGGAGCAAAAAACGCAAACGTCCAACCGCTGCTCCCACAGCAAAGGCCCCAGCGGGGAAAAGTCATGCTGGTCCTCACTGCCTCCGGGAACCCCTTCAAATGCCCCACACCTTTTGCACCTCTCTGCTTTCCTGTGGACTCCATCCTCAAAACCAACATTTTTCACTCTCGGCAGCCTCCGGAGCAAAAAACGCAAACGTCCAGCCGCTGCTCCCACAGCAAAGGCCCCAGCGGGGAAAAGTCATGCTGGTCCTCACTGCCTCCGGGAACCCCTTCAAATGCCCCACACCTTTTAGACCTCTCTGCTTTCCTGTGGACTCCATCCTCAAAACCACCGTTTTTCCACTCTCGGCAGCCTCTGGAGCAAAAACGCAAACGTCCAGCCGCTGCTCCCACAGCAAAGGCCCCAGCGGGGAAAAGTCATGCTGGTCCTCACTGCCTCCGGGAACCCCTTCAAATGCCCCACACCTTTTGGACCTCTCTGCTTTCCTGTGGACTCCATCCTCAAAACCACCATTTTTCACTCTCGGCAGCCTCCGGAGCAAAAACGCAAACGTCCAGCCGCTGCTCCCACAGCAAAGGCCCCAGCGGGGAAAAGTCATGCTGGTCCTCACTGCCTCCAGGAACCCCTTCAAATGCCCCACACCTTTGGACCTCTCTGCTTTCCTGTGGACTCCATCCTCAAAACCACCGTTTTTCACTCTCGGCATCCAGCGGAGCAAAAAACGCAAACGTCCAGCCGCTGCTTCCACAGCAAAGGCCCCAGCGGGGAAAAGTCATGCTGGTCCTCACTGCCTCCGGGAACCCCTTCAAATGCCCCACACCTTTTGGACCTCTCTGCTTTCCTGTGGACTCCATCCTCAAAACCACCATTTTTCACTCTCGGCAGCCTCCGGAGCAAAAAACGCAAACGTTCAGCACTGCTCCCACAGCAAAGGCCCCAGCGGGGAAAAGTCATGCTGGTCCTCACTGCCTCCGGGAAACCCCTTCAAATGCCCCACACCCTTTTGGACCTCTCTGCTTTCCTGTGGACTCCATCCTCAAAACCACCGTTTTTCACTCTCGGCAGCCTCCGGAGCAAAAAACGCAAACGTCCAGCCGCTGCTCCCACAGCAAAGGCCCCAGCGGGGAAAAGTCATGCTGGTCCTCACTGCCTCCGGGAACCCCTTCAAATGCCCCACACCTTTTGGACCTCTCTGCTTTCCTGTGGACTCCATCCTCAAAACCACCGTTTTTCACTCTCGGCATCCAGCGGAGCAAAAAACGCAAACGTCCAGCCGCTGCTCCCACAGCAAAGGCCCCAGCGGGTAAAAGTCATGCTGGTCCTCACTGCCTCCGGGAACCCCTTCAAATGCCCCACACCTTTTGGACCTCTCTGCTTTCCTGTGGACTCCATCCTCAAAACCACCGTTTTTCACTCTCGGCAGCCTCCGGAGCAAAAAACGCAAACGTCCAGCCGCTGCTCCCACAGCAAAGGCCCCAGCGGGGAAAAGTCATGCTGGTCCTCACTGCCTCCGGGAACCCCTTCAAATGCCCCACACCTTTTGGACCTCTCTGCTTTCCTGTGGACTCCATCCTCAAAACCACCGTTTTTCACTCTCGGCAGCCTCCGGAGCAAAAAACGCAAACGTCCAGCCGCTGCTCCCACAGCAAAGGCCCCAGCGGGGAAAAGTCATGCTGGTCCTCACTGCCTCCGGGAACCCCTTCAAATGCCCCACACCTTTTGGACCTCTCTGCTTTCCTGTGGACTCCATCCTCAAAACCACCATTTTTCACTCTCGGCAGCCTCCGGAGCAAAAACCGCAAACGTCCAGCCGCTGCTCCCACAGCAAAGGCCCCAGCGGGGAAAAGTCATGCTGGTCCTCACTGCCTCCAGGAACCCCTTCAAATGCCCACACCTTTTGGACCTCTCTGCTTTCCTGTGGACTCCATCCTCAAAACCACCGTTTTTCACTCTCGGCATCCAGCGGAGCAAAAAAAGCAAACGTCCAGCGCTGCTTCCACAGCAAAGGCCCCAGCGGGGAAAAGTCATGCTGGTCCTCACTGCCTCCGGGAACCCCTTCAAAATGCCCCACACCTTTTGGACCTCTCTGCTTTCCTGTGGACTCCATCCTCAAAACCACCATTTTTCACTCTCTGCAGCCTCGGAGCAAAAAACGCAAACGTTCAGCACTGCTCCCACAGCAAAGGCCCCAGCGGGGAAAAGTCATGCTGGTCCTCACTGCCTCCGGGAACCCCTTCAAATGCCCCACACCTTTTGGACCTCTCTGCTTTCCTGTGGACTCCATCCTCAAAACCACCGTTTTTCACTCTCGGCAGCCTCCGGAGCAAAAAACGCAAACGTCCAGCCCGTGCTCCCACAGCAAAGGCCCCAGTGGGGAAAAGTCATGCTGGTCCTCACTGCCTCCGGGAACCCCTTCAAATGCCCCACACCTTTTGGACCTCTCTGCTTTCCTGTGGACTCCATCCTCAAAACCACCGTTTTTCACTCTCGGCATCCACCGGAGCAAAAAAAACACAAACGTCCAGCGCTGCTCCCACAGCAAAGGCCCCAGCGGGGAAAAGTCATGCTGGTCCTCACTGCCTCCGGGAACCCCTTCAAATGCCCCACACCTTTTGGACCTCTCTGCTTTCCTGTGGACTCCCATCCTCAAAACCACCATTTTTCACTCTCTGCAGCCTCGGAGCAAAAAACGCAAAACGTTCAGCCACTGCTCCCACAGCAAAGGCCCCAGCGGGGAAAAGTCATGCTGGTCCTCACTGCCTCCGGGAACCCCTTCAAATGCCCCACACCTTTTGGACCTCTCTGCTTTCCTGTGGACTCCATCCTCAAAACCACCGTTTTTCACTCTCGGCAGCCTCCGGAGCAAAAAACGCAAACGTCCAGCCGCTGCTCCCACAGCAAAGGCCCCAGTGGGGAAAAGTCATGCTGGTCCTCACTGCCTCCGGGAACCCCTTCAAATGCCCCACACCTTTTGGACCTCTCTGCTTTCCTGTGGACTCCATCCTCAAAACCACCGTTTTTCACTCTCGGCATCCAGCGGAGCAAAAAACACAAACGTCCAGCCGCTGCTCCCACAGCAAAGGCCCCAGCGGGGAAAAGTCATGCTGGTCCTCACTGCCTCCGGGAACCCCTTCAAATGCCCCACACCTTTTGGACCTCTCTGCTTTCCTGTGGACTCCATCCTCAAAACCACCATTTTTCACTCTCAGCAGCCTCCGGAGCAAAAAACGCAAACGTCCAGCCGCTGCTCCCACAGCAAAGGCCCCAGCGGGGAAAAGTCATGCTGGTCCTCACTGCCTCCGGGAACCCCTTCAAATGCCCCACACCTTTTGGACCTCTCTGCTTTCCTGTGGACTCCATCCTCAAAACCACCGTTTTTGACTCTCGGCAGCCTCCGGAGCAAAAAACGCAAACGTCCAGCCGCTGCTCCCACAGCAAAGGCCCCAGCGGGGAAAAGTCATGCTGGTCCTCACTGCCTCCGGGAACCCCTTCAAATGCCCCACACCTTTTGGACCTCTCTGCTTTCCTGTGGACTCCATCCTCAAAACCACGGTTTTTCACTCTCGGCAGCCTCCGGAGCAAAAAACGCAAACGTCCAGCCGCTGCTCCCACAGCAAAGGCCCCAGCGGGGAAAAGTCATGCTGGTCCTCACTGCCTCCGGGAACCCCTTCAAATGCCCCACACCTTTTGGACCTCTCTGCTTTCCTGTGGACTCCATCCTCAAAACCACCGTTTTTCACTCTCGGCAGCCGCTGGAGCAAAAAACGCAAACGTCCAACCGCTGCTCCCACAGCAAAGGCCCCAGCGGGGAAAAGTCATGCTGGTCCTCACTGCCTCCGGGAACCCCTTCAAATGCCCCACACCTTTTGCACCTCTCTGCTTTCCTGTGGACTCCATCCTCAAAACCAACATTTTTCACTCTCGGCAGCCTCCGGAGCAAAAAACGCAAACGTCCAGCCGCTGCTCCCACAGCAAAGGCCCCAGCGGGGAAAAGTCATGCTGGTCCTCACTGCCTCCAGGAACCCCTTCAAATGCCCCACACCTTTTGGACCTCTCTGCTTTCCTGTGGACTCCATCCTCAAAACCACCGTTTTTCACTCTCGGCATCCAGCGGAGCAAAAAAAGCAAACGTCCAGCCGCTGCTTCCACAGCAAAGGCCCCAGCGGGGAAAAGTCATGCTGGTCCTCACTGCCTCCAGGAACCCCTTCAAATGCCCCACACCTTTTGGACCTCTCTGCTTTCCTGTGGACTCCATCCTCAAAACCACCATTTTTCACTCTCGGCAGCCTCCGGAGCAAAAACCGCAAACGTTCAGCACTGCTCCCACAGCAAAGGCCCCAGCGGGGAAAAGTCATGCTGGTCCTCACTGCCTCCGGGAACCCCTTCAAATGCCCCACACCTTTTGGACCTCTCTGCTTTCCTGTGGACTCCATCCTCAAAACCACCGTTTTTCACTCTCGGCAGCCTCCGGAGCAAAAAACGCAAACGTCCAGCCGCTGCTCCCACAGCAAAGGCCCCAGCGGGGAAAAGTCATGCTGGTCCTCACTGCCTCCGGGAACCCCTTCAAATGCCCCACACCTTTTGGACCTCTCTGCTTTCCTGTGGACTCCATCCTCAAAACCACCATTTTTCACTCTCGGCAGCCTCCGGAGCAAAAAACGCAAACGTCCAGCCGCTGCTCCCACAGCAAAGGCCCCAGCGGGGAAAAGTCATGCTGGTCCTCACTGCCTCCGGGAACCCCTTCAAATGCCCCACACCTTTTGGACCTCTCTGCTTTCCTGTGGACTCCATCCTCAAAACCACCGTTTTTGACTCTCGGCAGCCTCCGGAGCAAAAAACGCAAACGTCCAGCCGCTGCTCCCACAGCAAAGGCCCCAGCGGGGAAAAGTCATGCTGGTCCTCACTGCCTCCGGGAACCCCTTCAAATGCCCCACACCTTTTGGACCTCTCTGCTTTCCTGTGGACTCCATCCTCAAAACCACCGTTTTTCACTCTCGGCAGCCTCCGGAGCAAAAAACGCAAACGTCCAGCCGCTGCTCCCACAGCAAAGGCCCCAGCGGGGAAAAGTCATGCTGGTCCTCACTGCCTCCGGGAACCCCTTCAAATGCCCCACACCTTTTGGACCTCTCTGCTTTCCTGTGGACTCCATCCTCAAAACCACCGTTTTTCACTCTCGGCAGCCTCCGGAGCAAAAAACGCAAACGTCCAGCCGCTGCTCCCACAGCAAAGGCCCCAGCGGGGAAAAGTCATGCTGGTCCTCACTGCCTCCGGGAACCCCTTCAAATGCCCCACACCTTTTGGACCTCTCTGCTTTCCTGTGGACTCCATCCTCAAAACCACCGTTTTTCACTCTCGGCAGCCTCCGGAGCAAAAAACGCAAACGTCCAGCCGCTGCTCCCACAGCAAAGGCCCCAGCGGGGAAAAGTCATGCTGGTCCTCACTGCCTCCGGGAACCCCTTCAAATGCCCCACACCTTTTGGACCTCTCTGCTTTCCTGTGGACTCCATCCTCAAAACCACCGTTTTTCACTCTCGGCAGCCTCCGGAGCAAAAAACGCAAACGTCCAGCCGCTGCTCCCACAGCAAAGGCCCCAGCGGGGAAAAGTCATGCTGGTCCTCACTGCCTCCGGGAACCCCTTCAAATGCCCCACACCTTTTGGACCTCTCTGCTTTCCTGTGGACTCCATCCTCAAAACCACCGTTTTTCACTCTCGGCAGCCTCCGGAGCAAAAAACGCAAACGTCCAGCCGCTGCTCCCACAGCAAAGGCCCCAGCGGGGAAAAGTCATGCTGGTCCTCACTGCCTCCGGGAACCCCTTCAAATGCCCCACACCTTTTGGACCTCTCTGCTTTCCTGTGGACTCCATCCTCAAAACCACCGTTTTTGACTCTCGGCAGCCTCCGGAGCAAAAAACGCAAACGTCCAGCCGCTGCTCCCACAGCAAAGGCCCCAGCGGGGAAAAGTCATGCTGGTCCTCACTGCCTCCGGGAACCCCTTCAAATGCCCCACACCTTTTGGACCTCTCTGCTTTCCTGTGGACTCCATCCTCAAAACCACCATTTTTGACTCTCGGCAGCCTCCGGAGCAAAAAACGCAAACGTCCAGCCGCTGCTCCCACAGCAAAGGCCCCAGCGGGGAAAAGTCATGCTGGTCCTCACTGCCTCCGGGAACCCCTTCAAATGCCCCACACCTTTTGGACCTCTCTGCTTTCCTGTGGACTCCATCCTCAAAACCACCGTTTTTCACTCTCGGCAGCCTCCGGAGCAAAAAACGCAAACGTCCAGCCGCTGCTCCCACAGCAAAGGCCCCAGCGGGGAAAAGTCATGCTGGTCCTCACTGCCTCCGGGAACCCCTTCAAATGCCCCACACCTTTTGGACCTCTCTGCTTTCCTGTGGACTCCATCCTCAAAACCACCGTTTTTCACTCTCGGCAGCCTCCGGAGCAAAAAACGCAAACGTCCAGCCGCTGCTCCCACAGCAAAGGCCCCAGCGGGGAAAAGTCATGCTGGTCCTCACTGCCTCCGGGAACCCCTTCAAATGCCCCACACCTTTTGGACCTCTCTGCTTTCCTGTGGACTCCATCCTCAAAACCACCGTTTTTCACTCTCGGCAGCCTCCGGAGCAAAAAACGCAAACGTCCAGCCGCTGCTCCCACAGCAAAGGCCCCAGCGGGGAAAAGTCATGCTGGTCCTCACTGCCTCCGGGAACCCCTTCAAATGCCCCACACCTTTTGGACCTCTCTGCTTTCCTGTGGACTCCATCCTCAAAACCACCATTTTTCACTCTCTGCAGCCTCGGAGCAAAAAACGCAAACGTTCAGCACTGCTCCCACAGCAAAGGCCCCAGCGGGGAAAAGTCATGCTGGTCCTCACTGCCTCCGGGAACCCCTTCAAATGCCCCACACCTTTTGGACCTCTCTGCTTTCCTGTGGACTCCATCCTCAAAACCACCGTTTTTCACTCTCGGCAGCCTCCGGAGCAAAAAACGCAAACGTCCAGCCGCTGCTCCCACAGCAAAGGCCCCAGCGGGGAAAAGTCATGCTGGTCCTCACTGCCTCCGGGAACCCCTTCAAATGCCCCACACCTTTTGGACCTCTCTGCTTTCCTGTGGACTCCATCCTCAAAACCACCATTTTTCACTCTCTGCAGCCTCGGAGCAAAAAACGCAAACGTTCAGCACTGCTCCCACAGCAAAGGCCCCAGCGGGGAAAAGTCATGCTGGTCCTCACTGCCTCCGGGAACCCCTTCAAATGCCCCACACCTTTTGGACCTCTCTGCTTTCCTGTGGACTCCATCCTCAAAACCACCGTTTTTCACTCTCGGCAGCCTCCGGAGCAAAAAACGCAAACGTCCAGCCGCTGCTCCCACAGCAAAGGCCCCAGTGGGGAAAAGTCATGCTGGTCCTCACTGCCTCCGGGAACCCCTTCAAATGCCCCACACCTTTTGGACCTCTCTGCTTTCCTGTGGACTCCATCCTCAAAACCACCATTTTTCACTCTCAGCAGCCTCCGGAGCAAAAAACGCAAACGTCCAGCCGCTGCTCCCACAGTAAAGGCCCCAGCGGGGAAAAGTCATGCTGGTCCTCACTGCCTCCGGGAACCCCTTCAAATGCTCCACACCTTTTGGACCTCTCTGCTTTCCTGTGGACTCCATCCTCAAAACCACCATTTTTGACTCTCGGCAGCCTCCGGAGCAAAAAACGCAAACGTCCAGCCGCTGCTCCCACAGCAAAGGCCCCAGCGGGGAAAAGTCATGCTGGTCCTCACTGCCTCCGGGAACCCCTTCAAATGCCCCACACCTTTTGGACCTCTCTGCTTTCCTGTGGACTCCATCCTCAAAACCACCGTTTTTCACTCTCGGCAGCCTCCGGAGCAAAAAACGCAAACGTCCAGCCGCTGCTCCCACAGCAAAGGCCCCAGCGGGGAAAAGTCATGCTGGTCCTCACTGCCTCCGGGAACCCCTTCAAATGCCCCACACCTTTTGGACCTCTCTGCTTTCCTGTGGACTCCATCCTCAAAACCACCGTTTTTCACTCTCGGCAGCCTCTGGAGCAAAAAACGCAAACGTCCAGCCGCTGCTCCCACAGCAAAGGCCCCAGCGGGGAAAAGTCATGCTGGTCCTCACTGCCTCCGGGAACCCCTTCAAATGCCCCACACCTTTTGGACCTCTCTGCTTTCCTGTGGACTCCATCCTCAAAACCACCATTTTTCACTCTCGGCAGCCTCCGGAGCAAAAAACGCAGATGTCCAGCCGCTGCTCCCACAGCAAAGGCCCCAGCGGGGAAAAGTCATGCTGGTCCTCACTGCCTCCAGGAACCCCTTCAAATGCCCCACACCTTTTGGACCTCTCTGCTTTCCTGTGGACTCCATCCTCAAAACCACCGTTTTTCACTCTCGGCATCCAGCGGATCAAAAAAAGCAAACGTCCAGCCGCTGCTTCCACAGCAAAGGCCCCAGCGGGGAAAAGTCATGCTGGTCCTCACTGCCTCCGGGAACCCCTTCAAATGCCCCACACCTTTTGGACCTCTCTGCTTTCCTGTGGACTCCATCCTCAAAACCACCGTTTTTCACTCTCGGCAGCCTCCGGAGCAAAAAATGCAAACGTCCAGCCGCTGCTCCCACAGCAAAGGCCCCAGCGGGGAAAAGTCATGCTGGTCCTCACTGCCTCCGGGAACCCCTTCAAATGCCCCACACCTTTTGGACCTCTCTGCTTTCCTGTGGATTCCATCCTCAAAACCACCGTTTTTCACTCTCGGCAGCCTCCGGAGCAAAAAACGCAAACGTCCAGCCGCTGCTCCCACAGCAAAGGCCCCAGCGGGGAAAAGTCATGCTGGTCCTCACTGCCTCCGGGAACCCCTTCAAATGCCCCACACCTTTTGGACCTCTCTGCTTTCCTGTGGACTCCATCCTCAAAACCACCGTTTTTCACTCTCGGCATCCAGCAGAGCAAAAAAACGCAAACGTCCAGCCGCTGCTCCCACAGCAAAGGCCCCAGTGGGGAAAAGTCATGCTGGTCCTCACTGCCTCCGGGAACCCCTTCAAATGCCCCACACCTTTTGGACCTCTCTGCTTTCCTGTGGACTCCATCCTCAAAACCACCGTTTTTGACTCTCGGCAGCCTCCGGAGCAAAAAACGCAAACGTCCAGCCGCTGCTCCCACAGCAAAGGCCCCAGCGGGGAAAAGTCATGCTGGTCCTCACTGCCTCCGGGAACCCCTTCAAATGCCCCACACCTTTTGGACCTCTCTGCTTTCCTGTGGACTCCATCCTCAAAACCACCGTTTTTCACTCTCGGCAGCCTCCGGAGCAAAAAACGCAAACGTCCAGCCGCTGCTCCCACAGCAAAGGCCCCAGCGGGGAAAAGTCATGCTGGTCCTCACTGCCTCCGGGAACCCCTTCAAATGCCCCACACCTTTTGCACCTCTCTGCTTTCCTGTGGACTCCATCCTCAAAACCACCATTTTTCACTCTCGGCAGCCTCCGGAGCAAAAAACGCAGATGTCCAGCCGCTGCTCCCACAGCAAAGGCCCCAGCGGGGAAAAGTCATGCTGGTCCTCACTGCCTCCAGGAACCCCTTCAAATGCCCCACACCTTTTGGACCTCTCTGCTTTCCTGTGGACTCCATCCTCAAAACCACCGTTTTTCACTCTCGGCATCCAGCGGAGCAAAAAAAGCAAACGTCCAGCCGCTGCTTCCACAGCAAAGGCCCCAGCGGGGAAAAGTCATGCTGGTCCTCACTGCCTCCGGGAACCCCTTCAAATGCCCCACACCTTTTGGACCTCTCTGCTTTCCTGTGGACTCCATCCTCAAAACCACCGTTTTTCACTCTCGGCAGCCTCCGGAGCAAAAAATGCAAACGTCCAGCCGCTGCTCCCACAGCAAAGGCCCCAGCGGGGAAAAGTCATGCTGGTCCTCACTGCCTCCGGGAACCCCTTCAAATGCCCCACACCTTTTGGACCTCTCTGCTTTCCTGTGGACTCCATCCTCAAAACCACCGTTTTTCACTCTCGGCAGCCTCCGGAGCAAAAAACGCAAACGTCCAGCCGCTGCTCCCACAGCAAAGGCCCCAGCGGGGAAAAGTCATGCTGGTCCTCACTGCCTCCGGGAACCCCTTCAAATGCCCCACACCTTTTGGACCTCTCTGCTTTCCTGTGGACTCCATCCTCAAAACCACCGTTTTTCACTCTCGGCATCCAGCGGAGCAAAAAAACGCAAACGTCCAGCCGCTGCTCCCACAGCAAAGGCCCCAGCGGGGAAAAGTCATGCTGGTCCTCACTGCCTCCGGGAACCCCTTCAAATGCCCCACACCTTTTGCACCTCTCTGCTTTCCTGTGGACTCCATCCTCAAAACCACCATTTTTCACTCTCGGCAGCCTCCGGAGCAAAAAACGCAGATGTCCAGCCGCTGCTCCCACAGCAAAGGCCCCAGCGGGGAAAAGTCATGCTGGTCCTCACTGCCTCCAGGAACCCCTTCAAATGCCCCACACCTTTTGGACCTCTCTGCTTTCCTGTGGACTCCATCCTCAAAACCACCGTTTTTCACTCTCGGCATCCAGCGGAGCAAAAAAAGCAAACGTCCAGCCGCTGCTTCCACAGCAAAGGCCCCAGCGGGGAAAAGTCATGCTGGTCCTCACTGCCTCCGGGAACCCCTTCAAATGCCCCACACCTTTTGGACCTCTCTGCTTTCCTGTGGACTCCATCCTCAAAACCACCGTTTTTCACTCTCGGCAGCCTCCGGAGCAAAAAACGCAAACGTCCAGCCGCTGCTCCCACAGCAAAGGCCCCAGCGGGGAAAAGTCATGCTGGTCCTCACTGCCTCCGGGAACCCCTTCAAATGCCCCACACCTTTTGGACCTCTCTGCTTTCCTGTGGACTCCATCCTCAAAACCACCGTTTTTCACTCTCGGCATCCAGCGGAGCAAAAAAACGCAAACGTCCAGCCGCTGCTCCCACAGCAAAGGCCCCAGCGGGGAAAAGTCATGCTGGTCCTCACTGCCTCCGGGAACCCCTTCAAATGCCCCACACCTTTTGGACCTCTCTGCTTTCCTGTGGACTCCATCCTCAAAACCACCATTTTTCACTCTCGGCAGCCTCCGGAGCAAAAAACGCAAACGTTCAGCACTGCTCCCACAGCAAAGGCCCCAGCGGGGAAAAGTCATGCTGGTCCTCACTGCCTCCGGGAACCCCTTCAAATGCCCCACACCTTTTGGACCTCTCTGCTTTCCTGTGGACTCCATCCTCAAAACCACCATTTTTGACTCTCGGCAGCCTCCGGAGCAAAAAACGCAAACGTCCAGCCGCTGCTCCCACAGCAAAGGCCCCAGCGGGTAAAAGTCATGCTGGTCCTCACTGCCTCCGGGAACCCCTTCAAATGCCCCACACCTTTTGGACCTCTCTGCTTTCCTGTGGACTCCATCCTCAAAACCACCGTTTTTCACTCTCGGCAGCCTCCGGAGCAAAAAACGCAAACGTCCAGCCGCTGCTCCCACAGCAAAGGCCCCAGCGGGGAAAAGTCATGCTGGTCCTCACTGCCTCCGGGAACCCCTTCAAATGCCCCACACCTTTTGGACCTCTCTGCTTTCCTGTGGACTCCATCCTCAAAACCACCATTTTTCACTCTCTGCAGCCTCGGAGCAAATAACGCAAACGTTCAGCACTGCTCCCACAGCAAAGGCCCCAGCGGGGAAAAGTCATGCTGGTCCTCACTGCCTCCGGGAACCCCTTCAAATGCCCCACACCTTTTGGACCTCTCTGCTTTCCTGTGGACTCCATCCTCAAAACCACCGTTTTTCACTCTCGGCAGCCTCCGGAGCAAAAAACGCAAACGTCCAGCCGCTGCTCCCACAGCAAAGGCCCCAGTGGGGAAAAGTCATGCTGGTCCTCACTGCCTCCGGGAACCCCTTCAAATGCCCCACACCTTTTGGACCTCTCTGCTTTCCTGTGGACTCCATCCTCAAAACCACCGTTTTTCACTCTCGGCAGCCTCCGGAGCAAAAAACACAAACGTCCAGCCGCTGCTCCCACAGCAAAGGCCCCAGCGGGTAAAAGTCATGCTGGTCCTCACTGCCTCCGGGAACCCCTTCAAATGCCCCACACCTTTTGGACCTCTCTGCTTTCCTGTGGACTCCATCCTCAAAACCACCATTTTTCACTCTCAGCAGCCTCCGGAGCAAAAAACGCAAACGTCCAGCCGCTGCTCCCACAGTAAAGGCCCCAGCGGGGAAAAGTCATGCTGGTCCTCACTGCCTCCGGGAACCCCTTCAAATGCTCCACACCTTTTGGACCTCTCTGCTTTCCTGTGGACTCCATCCTCAAAACCACCATTTTTGACTCTCGGCAGCCTCCGGAGCAAAAAACGCAAACGTCCAGCCGCTGCTCCCACAGCAAAGGCCCCAGCGGGGAAAAGTCATGCTGGTCCTCACTGCCTCCGGGAACCCCTTCAAATGCCCCACACCTTTTGGACCTCTCTGCTTTCCTGTGGACTCCATCCTCAAAACCACCGTTTTTGACTCTCGGCAGCCTCCGGAGCAAAAAACGCAAACGTCCAGCCGCTGCTCCCACAGCAAAGGCCCCAGCGGGGAAAAGTCATGCTGGTCCTCACTGCCTCCGGGAACCCCTTCAAATGCCCCACACCTTTTGGACCTCTCTGCTTTCCTGTGGACTCCATCCTCAAAACCACCGTTTTTCACTCTCGGCAGCCTCTGGAGCAAAAAACGCAAACGTCCAGCCGCTGCTCCCACAGCAAAGGCCCCAGCGGGGAAAAGTCATGCTGGTCCTCACTGCCTCCGGGAACCCCTTCAAATGCCCCACACCTTTTGCACCTCTCTGCTTTCCTGTGGACTCCATCCTCAAAACCACCATTTTTCACTCTCGGCAGCCTCCGGAGCAAAAAACGCAGATGTCCAGCCGCTGCTCCCACAGCAAAGGCCCCAGCGGGGAAAAGTCATGCTGGTCCTCACTGCCTCCAGGAACCCCTTCAAATGCCCCACACCTTTTGGACCTCTCTGCTTTCCTGTGGACTCCATCCTCAAAACCACCGTTTTTCACTCTCGGCATCCAGCGGAGCAAAAAAAGCAAACGTCCAGCCGCTGCTTCCACAGCAAAGGCCCCAGCGGGGAAAAGTCATGCTGGTCCTCACTGCCTCCGGGAACCCCTTCAAATGCCCCACACCTTTTGGACCTCTCTGCTTTCCTGTGGACTCCATCCTCAAAACCACCGTTTTTCACTCTCGGCAGCCTCCGGAGCAAAAAATGCAAACGTCCAGCCGCTGCTCCCACAGCAAAGGCCCCAGCGGGGAAAAGTCATGCTGGTCCTCACTGCCTCCGGGAACCCCTTCAAATGCCCCACACCTTTTGGACCTCTCTGCTTTCCTGTGGACTCCATCCTCAAAACCACCGTTTTTCACTCTCGGCAGCCTCCGGAGCAAAAAACGCAAACGTCCAGCCGCTGCTCCCACAGCAAAGGCCCCAGCGGGGAAAAGTCATGCTGGTCCTCACTGCCTCCGGGAACCCCTTCAAATGCCCCACACCTTTTGGACCTCTCTGCTTTCCTGTGGACTCCATCCTCAAAACCACCGTTTTTCACTCTCGGCATCCAGCGGAGCAAAAAAACGCAAACGTCCAGCCGCTGCTCCCACAGCAAAGGCCCCAGCTGGGAAAAGTCATGCTGGTCCTCACTGCCTCCGGGAACCCCTTCAAATGCCCCACACCTTTTGCACCTCTCTGCTTTCCTGTGGACTCCATCCTCAAAACCACCGTTTTTCACTCTCGGCAGCCTCCGGAGCAAAAAACGCAAACGTCCAGCCGCTGCTCCCACAGCAAAGGCCCCAGCGGGGAAAAGTCATGCTGGTCCTCACTGCCTCCGGGAACCCCTTCAAATGCCCCACACCTTTTGCACCTCTCTGCTTTCCTGTGGACTCCATCCTCAAAACCACCGTTTTTCACTCTCGGCATCCAGCGGAGCAAAAAACGCAAACGTCCAGCCGCTGCTCCCACAGCAAAGGCCCCAGCGGGGAAAAGTCATGCTGGTCCTCACTGCCTCCGGGAACCCCTTCAAATGCCCCACACCTTTTGCACCTCTCTGCTTTCCTGTGGACTCCATCCTCAAAACCACCATTTTTCACTCTCGGCAGCCTCCGGAGCAAAAAACGCAAACGTTCAGCACTGCTCCCACAGCAAAGGCCCCAGCGGGGAAAAGTCATGCTGGTCCTCACTGCCTCCGGGAACCCCTTCAAATGCCCCACACCTTTTGGACCTCTCTGCTTTCCTGTGGACTCCATCCTCAAAACCACCATTTTTGACTCTCGGCAGCCTCCGGAGCAAAAAACGCAAACGTCCAGCCGCTGCTCCCACAGCAAAGGCCCCAGCGGGGAAAAGTCATGCTGGTCCTCACTGCCTCCGGGAACCCCTTCAAATGCCCCACACCTTTTGGACCTCTCTGCTTTCCTGTGGACTCCATCCTCAAAACCACCGTTTTTCACTCTCGGCAGCCTCCGGAGCAAAAAACGCAAACGTCCAGCCGCTGCTCCCACAGCAAAGGCCCCAGCGGGGAAAAGTCATGCTGGTCCTCACTGCCTCCGGGAACCCCTTCAAATGCCCCACACCTTTTGGACCTCTCTGCTTTCCTGTGGACTCCATCCTCAAAACCACCATTTTTCACTCTCGGCAGCCTCCGGAGCAAAAAACGCAAACGTCCAGCCGCTGCTCCCACAGCAAAGGCCCCAGCGGGGAAAAGTCATGCTGGTCCTCACTGCCTCCAGGAACCCCTTCAAATGCCCCACACCTTTTGGACCTCTCTGCTTTCCTGTGGACTCCATCCTCAAAACCACCATTTTTCACTCTCGGCATCCAGCGGAGCAAAAAAAGCAAACGTCCAGCCGCTGCTTCCACAGAAAAGGCCCCAGCGGGGAAAAGTCATGCTGGTCCTCACTGCCTCCGGGAACCCCTTCAAATGCCCCACACCTTTTGGACCTCTCTGCTTTCCTGTGGACTCCATCCTCAAAACCACCGTATTTCACTCTCGGCATCCAGCGGAGCAAAAAAAGCAAACGTCCAGCCGCTGCTTCCACAGCAAAGGCCCCAGCGGGGAAAAGTCATGCTGGTCCTCACTGCCTCCGGGAACCCCTTCAAATGCCCCACACCTTTTGGACCTCTCTGCTTTCCTGTGGACTCCATCCTCAAAACCACCATTTTTCACTCTCGGCAGCCTCCGGAGCAAAAAACGCAAACGTCCAGCCGCTGCTCCCACAGCAAAGGCCCCAGCGGGGAAAAGTCATGCTGGTCCTCACTGCCTCCGGGAACCCCTTCAAATGCCCCACACCTTTTGGACCTCTCTGCTTTCCTGTGGACTCCATCCTCAAAACCACCGTTTTTCACTCTCGGCAGCCTCCGGAGCAAAAAACACAAACGTCCAGCCGCTGCTCCCACAGCAAAGGCCCCAGCGGGTAAAAGTCATGCTGGTCCTCACTGCCTCCGGGAACCCCTTCAAATGCCCCACACCTTTTGGACCTCTCTGCTTTCCTGTGGACTCCATCCTCAAAACCACCATTTTTCACTCTCAGCAGCCTCCGGAGCAAAAAACGCAAACGTCCAGCCGCTGCTCCCACAGTAAAGGCCCCAGCGGGGAAAAGTCATGCTGGTCCTCACTGCCTCCGGGAACCCCTTCAAATGCTCCACACCTTTTGGACCTCTCTGCTTTCCTGTGGACTCCATCCTCAAAACCACCGTTTTTCACTCTCGGCAGCCTCCGGAGCAAAAAACGCAAACGTCCAGCCGCTGCTCCCACAGCAAAGGCCCCAGCGGGGAAAAGTCATGCTGGTCCTCACTGCCTCCGGGAACCCCTTCAAATGCCCCACACCTTTTGGACCTCTCTGCTTTCCTGTGGACTCCATCCTCAAAACCACCGTTTTTGACTCTCGGCAGCCTCCGGAGCAAAAAACGCAAACGTCCAGCCGCTGCTCCCACAGCAAAGGCCCCAGCGGGGAAAAGTCATGCTGGTCCTCACTGCCTCCGGGAACCCCTTCAAATGCCCCACACCTTTTGGACCTCTCTGCTTTCCTGTGGACTCCATCCTCAAAACCACCGTTTTTCACTCTCGGCAGCCTCTGGAGCAAAAAACGCAAACGTCCAGCCGCTGCTCCCACAGCAAAGGCCCCAGCGGGGAAAAGTCATGCTGGTCCTCACTGCCTCCGGGAACCCCTTCAAATGCCCCACACCTTTTGCACCTCTCTGCTTTCCTGTGGACTCCATCCTCAAAACCACCATTTTTCACTCTCGGCAGCCTCCGGAGCAAAAAACGCAGATGTCCAGCCGCTGCTCCCACAGCAAAGGCCCCAGCGGGGAAAAGTCATGCTGGTCCTCACTGCCTCCAGGAACCCCTTCAAATGCCCCACACCTTTTGGACCTCTCTGCTTTCCTGTGGACTCCATCCTCAAAACCACCGTTTTTCACTCTCGGCATCCAGCGGAGCAAAAAAAGCAAACGTCCAGCCGCTGCTTCCACAGCAAAGGCCCCAGCGGGGAAAAGTCATGCTGGTCCTCACTGCCTCCGGGAACCCCTTCAAATGCCCCACACCTTTTGGACCTCTCTGCTTTCCTGTGGACTCCATCCTCAAAACCACCGTTTTTCACTCTCGGCAGCCTCCGGAGCAAAAAATGCAAACGTCCAGCCGCTGCTCCCACAGCAAAGGCCCCAGCGGGGAAAAGTCATGCTGGTCCTCACTGCCTCCGGGAACCCCTTCAAATGCCCCACACCTTTTGGACCTCTCTGCTTTCCTGTGGACTCCATCCTCAAAACCACCGTTTTTCACTCTCGGCAGCCTCCGGAGCAAAAAACGCAAACGTCCAGCCGCTGCTCCCACAGCAAAGGCCCCAGCGGGGAAAAGTCATGCTGGTCCTCACTGCCTCCGGGAACCCCTTCAAATGCCCCACACCTTTTGGACCTCTCTGCTTTCCTGTGGACTCCATCCTCAAAACCACCGTTTTTCACTCTCGGCATCCAGCGGAGCAAAAAAACGCAAACGTCCAGCCGCTGCTCCCACAGCAAAGGCCCCAGCGGGGAAAAGTCATGCTGGTCCTCACTGCCTCCGGGAACCCCTTCAAATGCCCCACACCTTTTGGACCTCTCTGCTTTCCTGTGGACTCCATCCTCAAAACCACCATTTTTGACTCTCGGCAGCCTCCGGAGCAAAAAACGCAAACGTCCAGCCGCTGCTCCCACAGCAAAGGCCCCAGCGGGGAAAAGTCATGCTGGTCCTCACTGCCTCCGGGAACCCCTTCAAATGCCCCACACCTTTTGCACCTCTCTGCTTTCCTGTGGACTCCATCCTCAAAACCACCGTTTTTCACTCTCGGCAGCCTCCGGAGCAAAAAACGCAAACGTCCAGCCGCTGCTCCCACAGCAAAGGCCCCAGCGGGGAAAAGTCATGCTGGTCCTCACTGCCTCCGGGAACCCCTTCAAATGCCCCACACCTTTTGCACCTCTCTGCTTTCCTGTGGACTCCATCCTCAAAACCACCGTTTTTCACTCTCGGCATCCAGCGGAGCAAAAAACGCAAACGTCCAGCCGCTGCTCCCACAGCAAAGGCCCCAGCGGGGAAAAGTCATGCTGGTCCTCACTGCCTCCGGGAACCCCTTCAAATGCCCCACACCTTTTGGACCTCTCTGCTTTCCTGTGGACTCCATCCTCAAAACCACCATTTTTCACTCTCGGCAGCCTCCGGAGCAAAAAACGCAAACGTTCAGCACTGCTCCCACAGCAAAGGCCCCAGCGGGGAAAAGTCATGCTGGTCCTCACTGCCTCCGGGAACCCCTTCAAATGCCCCACACCTTTTGGACCTCTCTGCTTTCCTGTGGACTCCATCCTCAAAACCACCATTTTTGACTCTCGGCAGCCTCCGGAGCAAAAAACGCAAACGTCCAGCCGCTGCTCCCACAGCAAAGGCCCCAGCGGGGAAAAGTCATGCTGGTCCTCACTGCCTCCGGGAACCCCTTCAAATGCCCCACACCTTTTGGACCTCTCTGCTTTCCTGTGGACTCCATCCTCAAAACCACCGTTTTTCACTCTCGGCAGCCTCCGGAGCAAAAAACGCAAACGTCCAGCCGCTGCTCCCACAGCAAAGGCCCCAGCGGGGAAAAGTCATGCTGGTCCTCACTGCCTCCGGGAACCCCTTCAAATGCCCCACACCTTTTGGACCTCTCTGCTTTCCTGTGGACTCCATCCTCAAAACCACCATTTTTCACTCTCGGCAGCCTCCGGAGCAAAAAACGCAAACGTCCAGCCGCTGCTCCCACAGCAAAGGCCCCAGCGGGGAAAAGTCATGCTGGTCCTCACTGCCTCCAGGAACCCCTTCAAATGCCCCACACCTTTTGGACCTCTCTGCTTTCCTGTGGACTCCATCCTCAAAACCACCGTTTTTCACTCTCGGCATCCAGCGGAGCAAAAAAAGCAAACGTCCAGCCGCTGCTTCCACAGAAAAGGCCCCAGCGGGGAAAAGTCATGCTGGTCCTCACTGCCTCCGGGAACCCCTTCAAATGCCCCACACCTTTTGGACCTCTCTGCTTTCCTGTGGACTCCATCCTCAAAACCACCGTTTTTCACTCTCGGCATCCAGCGGAGCAAAAAAAGCAAACGTCCAGCCGCTGCTTCCACAGCAAAGGCCCCAGCGGGGAAAAGTCATGCTGGTCCTCACTGCCTCCGGGAACCCCTTCAAATGCCCCACACCTTTTGGACCTCTCTGCTTTCCTGTGGACTCCATCCTCAAAACCACCATTTTTCACTCTCGGCAGCCTCCGGAGCAAAAAACGCAAACGTTCAGCACTGCTCCCACAGCAAAGGCCCCAGCGGGGAAAAGTCATGCTGGTCCTCACTGGCTCCGGGAACCCCTTCAAATGCCCCACACCTTTTGGACCTCTCTGCTTTCCTGTGGACTCCATCCTCAAAACCACCGTTTTTCACTCTCGGCATCCAGCGGAGCAAAAAAAGCAAACGTCCAGCCGCTGCTTCCACAGCAAAGGCCCCAGCGGGGAAAAGTCATGCTGGTCCTCACTGCCTCCGGGAACCCCTTCAAATGCCCCACACCTTTTGGACCTCTCTGCTTTCCTGTGGACTCCATCCTCAAAACCACCGTTTTTCACTCTCGGCAGCCTCCGGAGCAAAAAACGCAAACGTTCAGCACTGCTCCCACAGCAAAGGCCCCAGCGGGGAAAAGTCATGCTGGTCCTCACTGCCTCCGGGAACCCCTTCAAATGCCCCACACCTTTTGGACCTCTCTGCTTTCCTGTGGACTCCATCCTCAAAACCACCGTTTTTCACTCTCGGCAGCCTCCGGAGCAAAAAACGCAAACGTCCAGCCGCTGCTCCCACAGCAAAGGCCCCAGCGGGGAAAAGTCATGCTGGTCCTCACTGCCTCCAGGAACCCCTTCAAATGCCCCACACCTTTTGGACCTCTCTGCTTTCCTGTGGACTCCATCCTCAAAACCACCGTTTTTCACTCTCGGCAGCCTCCGGAGCAAAAAACGCAAACGTCCAGCCGCTGCTCCCACAGCAAAGGCCCCAGCGGGGAAAAGTCATGCTGGTCCTCACTGCCTCCGGGAACCCCTTCAAATGCCCCACACCTTTTGGACCTCTCTGCTTTCCTGTGGACTCCATCCTCAAAACCACCGTTTTTCACTCTCGGCAGCCTCCGGAGCAAAAAACGCAAACGTCCAGCCGCTGCTCCCACAGCAAAGGCCCCAGCGGGGAAAAGTCATGCTGGTCCTCACTGCCTCCGGGAACCCCTTCAAATGCCCCACACCTTTTGGACCTCTCTGCTTTCCTGTGGACTCCATCCTCAAAACCACCGTTTTTCACTCTCGGCATCCAGCGGAGCAAAAAACGCAAACGTCCAGCCGCTGCTCCCACAGCAAAGGCCCCAGCGGGGAAAAGTCATGCTGGTCCTCACTGCCTCCGGGAACCCCTTCAAATGCTCCACACCTTTTGGACCTCTCTGCTTTCCTGTGGACTCCATCCTCAAAACCACCATTTTTGACTCTCGGCAGCCTCCGGAGCAAAAAACGCAAACGTCCAGCCGCTGCTCCCACAGCAAAGGCCCCAGCGGGGAAAAGTCATGCTGGTCCTCACTGCCTCCAGGAACCCCTTCAAATGCCCCACACCTTTTGGACCTCTCTGCTTTCCTGTGGACTCCATCCTCAAAACCACCGTTTTTCACTCTCGGCATCCAGCGGAGCAAAAAACGCAAACGTCCAGCCGCTGCTCCCACAGCAAAGGCCCCAGCGGGGAAAAGTCATGCTGGTCCTCACTGCCTCCGGGAACCCCTTCAAATGCTCCACACCTTTTGGACCTCTCTGCTTTCCTGTGGACTCCATCCTCAAAACCACCATTTTTCACTCTCGGCAGCCTCCGGAGCAAAAAACGCAAACGTTCATCACTGCTCCCACAGCAAAGGCCCCAGCGGGGAAAAGTCATGCTGGTCCTCACTGCCTCCGGGAACCCCTTCAAATGCCCCACACCTTTTGGACCTCTCTGCTTTCCTGTGGATTCCATCCTCAAAACCACCGTTTTTCACTCTCGGCAGCCTCCGGAGCAAAAAACGCAAATGTCCAGCCGCTGGTCCCACAGCAACGGTTCAAGGCGGAAAAGTCATGCTGGTCCTCACTGCCTCCGGGAACCCCTTCAAATGCCCCACACCTTTTGGACCTCTCTGCTTTCCTGTGGACTCCATCCTCAAAACCACCGTTTTTCACTCTCGGCAGCCTCCGGAGCAAAAAACGCAAACGTCCAGCCGCTGCTCCCACAGCAAAGGCCCCAGTGGGGAAAAGTCATGCTGGTCCTCACTGCCTCCGGGAACCCCTTCAAATGCCCCACACCTTTTGGACCTCTCTGCTTTCCTGTGGACTCCATCCTCAAAACCACCATTTTTCACTCTCAGCAGCCTCCGGAGCAAAAAACGCAAACGTCCAGCCGCTGCTCCCACAGTAAAGGCCCCAGCGGGGAAAAGTCATGCTGGTCCTCACTGCCTCCGGGAACCCCTTCAAATGCTCCACACCTTTTGGACCTCTCTGCTTTCCTGTGGACTCCATCCTCAAAACCACCATTTTTGACTCTCGGCAGCCTCCGGAGCAAAAAACGCAAACGTCCAGCCGCTGCTCCCACAGCAAAGGCCCCAGCGGGGAAAAGTCATGCTGGTCCTCACTGCCTCCGGGAACCCCTTCAAATGCCCCACACCTTTTGGACCTCTCTGCTTTCCTGTGGACTCCATCCTCAAAACCACCGTTTTTGACTCTCGGCAGCCTCCGGAGCAAAAAACGCAAACGTCCAGCCGCTGCTCCCACAGCAAAGGCCCCAGCGGGGAAAAGTCATGCTGGTCCTCACTGCCTCCGGGAACCCCTTCAAATGCCCCACACCTTTTGGACCTCTCTGCTTTCCTGTGGACTCCATCCTCAAAACCACCGTTTTTCACTCTCGGCAGCCTCTGGAGCAAAAAACGCAAACGTCCAGCCGCTGCTCCCACAGCAAAGGCCCCAGCGGGGAAAAGTCATGCTGGTCCTCACTGCCTCCGGGAACCCCTTCAAATGCCCCACACCTTTTGGACCTCTCTGCTTTCCTGTGGACTCCATCCTCAAAACCACCATTTTTCACTCTCGGCAGCCTCCGGAGCAAAAAACGCAGATGTCCAGCCGCTGCTCCCACAGCAAAGGCCCCAGCGGGGAAAAGTCATGCTGGTCCTCACTGCCTCCAGGAACCCCTTCAAATGCCCCACACCTTTTGGACCTCTCTGCTTTCCTGTGGACTCCATCCTCAAAACCACCGTTTTTCACTCTCGGCAGCCTCCGGAGCAAAAAATGCAAACGTCCAGCCGCTGCTCCCACAGCAAAGGCCCCAGCGGGGAAAAGTCATGCTGGTCCTCACTGCCTCCGGGAACCCCTTCAAATGCCCCACACCTTTTGGACCTCTCTGCTTTCCTGTGGATTCCATCCTCAAAACCACCGTTTTTCACTCTCGGCAGCCTCCGGAGCAAAAAACGCAAACGTCCAGCCGCTGCTCCCACAGCAAAGGCCCCAGCGGGGAAAAGTCATGCTGGTCCTCACTGCCTCCGGGAACCCCTTCAAATGCCCCACACCTTTTGGACCTCTCTGCTTTCCTGTGGACTCCATCCTCAAAACCACCGTTTTTCACTCTCGGCATCCAGCAGAGCAAAAAAACGCAAACGTCCAGCCGCTGCTCCCACAGCAAAGGCCCCAGTGGGGAAAAGTCATGCTGGTCCTCACTGCCTCCGGGAACCCCTTCAAATGCCCCACACCTTTTGGACCTCTCTGCTTTCCTGTGGACTCCATCCTCAAAACCACCGTTTTTCACTCTCGGCAGCCTCCGGAGCAAAAAATGCAAACGTCCAGCCGCTGCTCCCACAGCAAAGGCCCCAGCGGGGAAAAGTCATGCTGGTCCTCACTGCCTCCGGGAACCCCTTCAAATGCCCCACACCTTTTGGACCTCTCTGCTTTCCTGTGGACTCCATCCTCAAAACCACCGTTTTTCACTCTCGGCATCCAGCGGAGCAAAAAAACGCAAACGTCCAGCCGCTGCTCCCACAGCAAAGGCCCCAGCGGGGAAAAGTCATGCTGGTCCTCACTGCCTCCGGGAACCCCTTCAAATGCCCCACACCTTTTGGACCTCTCTGCTTTCCTGTGGACTCCATCCTCAAAACCACCATTTTTCACTCTCGGCAGCCTCCGGAGCAAAAAACGCAGATGTCCAGCCGCTGCTCCCACAGCAAAGGCCCCAGCGGGGAAAAGTCATGCTGGTCCTCACTGCCTCCAGGAACCCCTTCAAATGCCCCACACCTTTTGGACCTCTCTGCTTTCCTGTGGACTCCATCCTCAAAACCACCGTTTTTCACTCTCGGCATCCAGCGGAGCAAAAAAAGCAAACGTCCAGCCGCTGCTTCCACAGCAAAGGCCCCAGCGGGGAAAAGTCATGCTGGTCCTCACTGCCTCCGGGAACCCCTTCAAATGCCCCACACCTTTTGGACCTCTCTGCTTTCCTGTGGACTCCATCCTCAAAACCACCGTTTTTCACTCTCGGCAGCCTCCGGAGCAAAAAATGCAAACGTCCAGCCGCTGCTCCCACAGCAAAGGCCCCAGCGGGGAAAAGTCATGCTGGTCCTCACTGCCTCCGGGAACCCCTTCAAATGCCCCACACCTTTTGGACCTCTCTGCTTTCCTGTGGACTCCATCCTCAAAACCACCGTTTTTCACTCTCGGCAGCCTCCGGAGCAAAAAACGCAAACGTCCAGCCGCTGCTCCCACAGCAAAGGCCCCAGCGGGGAAAAGTCATGCTGGTCCTCACTGCCTCCGGGAACCCCTTCAAATGCCCCACACCTTTTGGACCTCTCTGCTTTCCTGTGGACTCCATCCTCAAAACCACCGTTTTTCACTCTCGGCATCCAGCGGAGCAAAAAAACGCAAACGTCCAGCCGCTGCTCCCACAGCAAAGGCCCCAGCGGGGAAAAGTCATGCTGGTCCTCACTGCCTCCGGGAACCCCTTCAAATGCCCCACACCTTTTGGACCTCTCTGCTTTCCTGTGGACTCCATCCTCAAAACCACCATTTTTCACTCTCGGCAGCCTCCGGAGCAAAAAACGCAAACGTTCAGCACTGCTCCCACAGCAAAGGCCCCAGCGGGGAAAAGTCATGCTGGTCCTCACTGCCTCCGGGAACCCCTTCAAATGCCCCACACCTTTTGGACCTCTCTGCTTTCCTGTGGACTCCATCCTCAAAACCACCATTTTTGACTCTCGGCAGCCTCCGGAGCAAAAAACGCAAACGTCCAGCCGCTGCTCCCACAGCAAAGGCCCCAGCGGGTAAAAGTCATGCTGGTCCTCACTGCCTCCGGGAACCCCTTCAAATGCCCCACACCTTTTGGACCTCTCTGCTTTCCTGTGGACTCCATCCTCAAAACCACCGTTTTTCACTCTCGGCAGCCTCCGGAGCAAAAAACGCAAACGTCCAGCCGCTGCTCCCACAGCAAAGGCCCCAGCGGGGAAAAGTCATGCTGGTCCTCACTGCCTCCGGGAACCCCTTCAAATGCCCCACACCTTTTGGACCTCTCTGCTTTCCTGTGGACTCCATCCTCAAAACCACCATTTTTCACTCTCTGCAGCCTCGGAGCAAATAACGCAAACGTTCAGCACTGCTCCCACAGCAAAGGCCCCAGCGGGGAAAAGTCATGCTGGTCCTCACTGCCTCCGGGAACCCCTTCAAATGCCCCACACCTTTTGGACCTCTCTGCTTTCCTGTGGACTCCATCCTCAAAACCACCGTTTTTCACTCTCGGCAGCCTCCGGAGCAAAAAACGCAAACGTCCAGCCGCTGCTCCCACAGCAAAGGCCCCAGTGGGGAAAAGTCATGCTGGTCCTCACTGCCTCCGGGAACCCCTTCAAATGCCCCACACCTTTTGGACCTCTCTGCTTTCCTGTGGACTCCATCCTCAAAACCACCGTTTTTCACTCTCGGCATCCACCGGAGCAAAAAACGCAAACGTCCAGCCGCTGCTCCCACAGCAAAGGCCCCAGCGGGTAAAAGTCATGCTGGTCCTCACTGCCTCCGGGAACCCCTTCAAATGCCCCACACCTTTTGGACCTCTCTGCTTTCCTGTGGACTCCATCCTCAAAACCACCATTTTTGACTCTCGGCAGCCTCCGGAGCAAAAAACGCAAACGTCCAGCCGCTGCTCCCACAGCAAAGGCCCCAGCGGGGAAAAGTCATGCTGGTCCTCACTGCCTCCGGGAACCCCTTCAAATGCCCCACACCTTTTGGACCTCTCTGCTTTCCTGTGGACTCCATCCTCAAAACCACCGTTTTTGACTCTCGGCAGCCTCCGGAGCAAAAAACGCAAACGTCCAGCCGCTGCTCCCACAGCAAAGGCCCCAGCGGGGAAAAGTCATGCTGGTCCTCACTGCCTCCGGGAACCCCTTCAAATGCCCCACACCTTTTGGACCTCTCTGCTTTCCTGTGGACTCCATCCTCAAAACCACCGTTTTTCACTCTCGGCAGCCTCTGGAGCAAAAAACGCAAACGTCCAGCCGCTGCTCCCACAGCAAAGGCCCCAGCGGGGAAAAGTCATGCTGGTCCTCACTGCCTCCGGGAACCCCTTCAAATGCCCCACACCTTTTGCACCTCTCTGCTTTCCTGTGGACTCCATCCTCAAAACCACCATTTTTCACTCTCGGCAGCCTCCGGAGCAAAAAACGCAGATGTCCAGCCGCTGCTCCCACAGCAAAGGCCCCAGCGGGGAAAAGTCATGCTGGTCCTCACTGCCTCCAGGAACCCCTTCAAATGCCCCACACCTTTTGGACCTCTCTGCTTTCCTGTGGACTCCATCCTCAAAACCACCGTTTTTCACTCTCGGCATCCAGCGGAGCAAAAAAAGCAAACGTCCAGCCGCTGCTTCCACAGCAAAGGCCCCAGCGGGGAAAAGTCATGCTGGTCCTCACTGCCTCCGGGAACCCCTTCAAATGCCCCACACCTTTTGGACCTCTCTGCTTTCCTGTGGAGTCCATCCTCAAAACCACCGTTTTTCACTCTCGGCAGCCTCCGGAGCAAAAAATGCAAACGTCCAGCCGCTGCTCCCACAGCAAAGGCCCCAGCGGGGAAAAGTCATGCTGGTCCTCACTGCCTCCGGGAACCCCTTCAAATGCCCCACAGCTTTTGGACCTCTCTGCTTTCCTGTGGACTCCATCCTCAAAACCACCGTTTTTCACTCTCGGCAGCCTCCGGAGCAAAAAACGCAAACGTCCAGCCGCTGCTCCCACAGCAAAGGCCCCAGCGGGGAAAAGTCATGCTGGTCCTCACTGCCTCCGGGAACCCCTTCAAATGCCCCACACCTTTTGGACCTCTCTGCTTTCCTGTGGACTCCATCCTCAAAACCACCGTTTTTCACTCTCGGCAGCCTCCGGAGCAAAAAACGCAAACGTCCAGCCGCTGCTCCCACAGCAAAGGCCCCAGCGGGGAAAAGTCATGCTGGTCCTCACTGCCTCCGGGAACCCCTTCAAATGCCCCACACCTTTTGCACCTCTCTGCTTTCCTGTGGACTCCATCCTCAAAACCACCGTTTTTCACTCTCGGCAGCCTCTGGAGCAAAAAACGCAAACGTCCAGCCGCTGCTCCCACAGCAAAGGCCCCAGCGGGGAAAAGTCATGCTGGTCCTCACTGCCTCCGGGAACCCCTTCAAATGCCCCACACCTTTTGCACCTCTCTGCTTTCCTGTGGACTCCATCCTCAAAACCACCATTTTTCACTCTCGGCAGCCTCCGGAGCAAAAAACGCAGATGTCCAGCCGCTGCTCCCACAGCAAAGGCCCCAGCGGGGAAAAGTCATGCTGGTCCTCACTGCCTCCAGGAACCCCTTCAAATGCCCCACACCTTTTGGACCTCTCTGCTTTCCTGTGGACTCCATCCTCAAAACCACCGTTTTTCACTCTCGGCATCCAGCGGAGCAAAAAAAGCAAACGTCCAGCCGCTGCTTCCACAGCAAAGGCCCCAGCGGGGAAAAGTCATGCTGGTCCTCACTGCCTCCGGGAACCCCTTCAAATGCCCCACACCTTTTGGACCTCTCTGCTTTCCTGTGGACTCCATCCTCAAAACCACCGTTTTTCACTCTCGGCAGCCTCCGGAGCAAAAAATGCAAACGTCCAGCCGCTGCTCCCACAGCAAAGGCCCCAGCGGGGAAAAGTCATGCTGGTCCTCACTGCCTCCGGGAACCCCTTCAAATGCCCCACACCTTTTGGACCTCTCTGCTTTCCTGTGGACTCCATCCTCAAAACCACCGTTTTTCACTCTCGGCAGCCTCCGGAGCAAAAAACGCAAACGTCCAGCCGCTGCTCCCACAGCAAAGGCCCCAGCGGGGAAAAGTCATGCTGGTCCTCACTGCCTCCGGGAACCCCTTCAAATGCCCCACACCTTTTAGACCTCTCTGCTTTCCTGTGGACTCCATCCTCAAAACCACCATTTTTCACTCTCGGCAGCCTCCGGAGCAAAAAGCGCAAACGTCCAGCCGCTGGTCCCACAGCAAAGGCCCCAGTGGGGAAAAGTCATGCTGGTCCTCACTGCCTCCGGGAACCCCTTCAAATGCCCCACACCTTTTGGACCTCTCTGCTTTCCTGTGGACTCCATCCTCAAAACCACCGTTTTTCACTCTCGGCATCCAGCGGAGCAAAAAAACGCAAACGTCCAGCCGCTGCTCCCACAGCAAAGGCCCCAGCGGGGAAAAGTCATGCTGGTCCTCACTGCCTCCGGGAACCCCTTCAAATGCCCCACACCTTTTGGACCTCTCTGCTTTCCTGTGGACTCCATCCTCAAAACCACCATTTTTGACTCTCGGCAGCCTCCGGAGCAAAAAACGCAAACGTCCAGCCGCTGCTCCCACAGCAAAGGCCCCAGCGGGGAAAAGTCATGCTGGTCCTCACTGCCTCCGGGAACCCCTTCAAATGCCCCACACCTTTTGGACCTCTCTGCTTTCCTGTGGACTCCATCCTCAAAACCACCGTTTTTCACTCTCGGCAGCCTCCGGAGCAAAAAACGCAAACGTCCAGCCGCTGCTCCCACAGCAAAGGCCCCAGCGGGGAAAAGTCATGCTGGTCCTCACTGCCTCCGGGAACCCCTTCAAATGCCCCACACCTTTTGGACCTCTCTGCTTTCCTGTGGACTCCATCCTCAAAACCACCGTTTTTCACTCTCGGCATCCAGCGGAGCAAAAAACGCAAACGTCCAGCCGCTGCTCCCACAGCAAAGGCCCCAGTGGGGAAAAGTCATGCTGGTCCTCACTGCCTCCGGGAACCCCTTCAAATGCCCCACACCTTTTGGACCTCTCTGCTTTCCTGTGGACTCCATCCTCAAAACCACCATTTTTCACTCTCGGCAGCCTCCGGAGCAAAAAACGCAAACGTTCAGCACTGCTCCCACAGCAAAGGCCCCAGCGGGGAAAAGTCATGCTGGTCCTCACTGCCTCCGGGAACCCCTTCAAATGCCCCACACCTTTTGGACCTCTCTGCTTTCCTGTGGACTCCATCCTCAAAACCACCATTTTTGACTCTCGGCAGCCTCCGGAGCAAAAAACGCAAACGTCCAGCCGCTGCTCCCACAGCAAAGGCCCCAGCGGGGAAAAGTCATGCTGGTCCTCACTGCCTCCGGGAACCCCTTCAAATGCCCCACACCTTTTGGACCTCTCTGCTTTCCTGTGGACTCCATCCTCAAAACCACCGTTTTTCACTCTCGGCAGCCTCCGGAGCAAAAAACGCAAACGTCCAGCCGCTGCTCCCACAGCAAAGGCCCCAGCGGGGAAAAGTCATGCTGGTCCTCACTGCCTCCGGGAACCCCTTCAAATGCTCCACACCTTTTGGACCTCTCTGCTTTCCTGTGGACTCCATCCTCAAAACCACCATTTTTGACTCTCGGCAGCCTCCGGAGCAAAAAACGCAAACGTCCAGCCGCTGCTCCCACAGCAAAGGCCCCAGCGGGGAAAAGTCATGCTGGTCCTCACTGCCTCCGGGAACCCCTTCAAATGCCCCACACCTTTTGGACCTCTCTGCTTTCCTGTGGACTCCATCCTCAAAACCACCATTTTTCACTCTCGGCAGCCTCCGGAGCAAAAAACGCAAACGTCCAGCCGCTGCTCCCACAGCAAAGGCCCCAGCGGGGAAAAGTCATGCTGGTCCTCACTGCCTCCGGGAACCCCTTCAAATGCCCCACACCTTTTGGACCTCTCTGCTTTCCTGTGGACTCCATCCTCAAAACCACCGTTTTTCACTCTCGGCATCCAGCGGAGCAAAAAAAGCAAACGTCCAGCCGCTGCTTCCACAGAAAAGGCCCCAGCGGGGAAAAGTCATGCTGGTCCTCACTGCCTCCGGGAACCCCTTCAAATGCCCCACACCTTTTGGACCTCTCTGCTTTCCTGTGGACTCCATCCTCAAAACCACCGTTTTTCACTCTCGGCATCCAGCGGAGCAAAAAAAGCAAACGTCCAGCCGCTGCTTCCACAGCAAAGGCCCCAGCGGGGAAAAGTCATGCTGGTCCTCACTGCCTCCGGGAACCCCTTCAAATGCCCCACACCTTTTGGACCTCTCTGCTTTCCTGTGGACTCCATCCTCAAAACCACCATTTTTCACTCTCGGCAGCCTCCGGAGCAAAAAACGCAAACGTTCAGCACTGCTCCCACAGCAAAGGCCCCAGCAGGGAAAAGTCATGCTGGTCCTCACTGGCTCCGGGAACCCCTTCAAATGCCCCACACCTTTTGGACCTCTCTGCTTTCCTGTGGACTCCATCCTCAAAACCACCGTTTTTCACTCTCGGCATCCAGCGGAGCAAAAAAAGCAAACGTCCAGCCGCTGCTTCCACAGCAAAGGCCCCAGCGGGGAAAAGTCATGCTGGTCCTCACTGCCTCCGGGAACCCCTTCAAATGCCCCACACCTTTTGGACCTCTCTGCTTTCCTGTGGACTCCATCCTCAAAACGACCATTTTTCACTCTCGGCAGCCTCCGGAGCAAAAAACGCAAACGTTCAGCACTGCTCCCACAGCAAAGGCCCCAGCGGGGAAAAGTCATGCTGGTCCTCACTGCCTCCGGGAACCCCTTCAAATGCCCCACACCTTTTGGACCTCTCTGCTTTCCTGTGGACTCCATCCTCAAAACCACCGTTTTTCACTCTCGGCAGCCTCCGGAGCAAAAAACGCAAACGTCCAGCCGCTGCTCCCACAGCAAAGGCCCCAGCGGGGAAAAGTCATGCTGGTCCTCACTGCCTCCAGGAACCCCTTCAAATGCCCCACACCTTTTGGACCTCTCTGCTTTCCTGTGGACTCCATCCTCAAAACCACCGTTTTTCACTCTCGGCAGCCTCCGGAGCAAAAAACGCAAACGTCCAGCCGCTGCTCCCACAGCAAAGGCCCCAGCGGGGAAAAGTCATGCTGGTCCTCACTGCCTCCGGGAACCCCTTCAAATGCCCCACACCTTTTGGACCTCTCTGCTTTCCTGTGGACTCCATCCTCAAAACCACCGTTTTTCACTCTCGGCAGCCTCCGGAGCAAAAAACGCAAACGTCCAGCCGCTGCTCCCACAGCAAAGGCCCCAGCGGGGAAAAGTCATGCTGGTCCTCACTGCCTCCGGGAACCCCTTCAAATGCCCCACACCTTTTGGACCTCTCTGCTTTCCTGTGGACTCCATCCTCAAAACCACCGTTTTTCACTCTCGGCATCCAGCGGAGCAAAAAACGCAAACGTCCAGCCGCTGCTCCCACAGCAAAGGCCCCAGCGGGGAAAAGTCATGCTGGTCCTCACTGCCTCCGGGAACCCCTTCAAATGCTCCACACCTTTTGGACCTCTCTGCTTTCCTGTGGACTCCATCCTCAAAACCACCATTTTTGACTCTCGGCAGCCTCCGGAGCAAAAAACGCAAACGTCCAGCCGCTGCTCCCACAGCAAAGGCCCCAGCGGGGAAAAGTCATGCTGGTCCTCACTGCCTCCAGGAACCCCTTCAAATGCCCCACACCTTTTGGACCTCTCTGCTTTCCTGTGGACTCCATCCTCAAAACCACCGTTTTTCACTCTCGGCATCCAGCGGAGCAAAAAACGCAAACGTCCAGCCGCTGCTCCCACAGCAAAGGCCCCAGCGGGGAAAAGTCATGCTGGTCCTCACTGCCTCCGGGAACCCCTTCAAATGCTCCACACCTTTTGGACCTCTCTGCTTTCCTGTGGACTCCATCCTCAAAACCACCATTTTTCACTCTCGGCAGCCTCCGGAGCAAAAAACGCAAACGTTCATCACTGCTCCCACAGCAAAGGCCCCAGCGGGGAAAAGTCATGCTGGTCCTCACTGCCTCCGGGAACCCCTTCAAATGCCCCACACCTTTTGGACCTCTCTGCTTTCCTGTGGATTCCATCCTCAAAACCACCGTTTTTCACTCTCGGCAGCCTCCGGAGCAAAAAACGCAAATGTCCAGCCGCTGGTCCCACAGCAACGGTTCAAGGCGGAAAAGTCATGCTGGTCCTCACTGCCTCCGGGAACCCCTTCAAATGCCCCACACCTTTTGGACCTCTCTGCTTTCCTGTGGACTCCATCCTCAAAACCACCATTTTTCACTCTCGGCAGCCTCCGGAGCAAAAACCGCAAACGTCCAGCCGCTGCTCCCACAGCAAAGGCCCCAGCGGGGAAAAGTCATGCTGGTCCTCACTGCCTCCGGGAACCCCTTCAAATGCCCCACACCTTTTGGACCTCTCTGCTTTCCTGTGGATTCCATCCTCAAAACCACCGTTTTTCACTCTCGGCATCCACCGGAGCAAAAAACGCAAACGTCCAGCCGCTGCTCCCACAGCAAAGGCCCCAGCGGGGAAAAGTCATGCTGGTCCTCACTGCCTCCGGGAACCCCTTCAAATGCCCCACACCTTTTGGACCTCTCTGCTTTCCTGTGGACTCCATCCTTAAATCCACCGTTTTTCACTCTCGGCAGCCTCCGGAGCAAAAAACGCAAACGTCCAGCCGCTGCTCCCACAGCAAAGGCCCCAGCGGGGAAAAGTCATGCTGGTCCTCACTGCCTCCGGGAACCCCTTCAAATGCCCCACACCTTTTGGACCTCTCTGCTTTCCTGTGGACTCCATCCTCAAAACCACCGTTTTTCACTCTCGGCAGCCTCCGGAGCAAAAAACGCAAACGTCCAGCACTGCTCCCACAGCAAAGGCCCCAGCGGGGAAAAGTCATGCTGGTCCTCACTGCCTCCGGGAACCCCTTCAAATGCCCCACACCTTTTGGACCTCTCTGCTTTCCTGTGGACTCCATCCTCAAAACCACCGTTTTTCACTCTCGGCATCCAGCGGAGCAAAAAAAGCAAACGTCCAGCCGCTGCTCCCACAGCAAAGGCCCCAGCGGGGAAAAGTCATGCTGGTCCTCACTGCCTCCGGGAACCCCTTCAAATGCCCCACACCTTTTGGACCTCTCTGCTTTCCTGTGGACTCCATCCTCAAAACCACCGTTTTTCACTCTCGGCAGCCTCTGGAGCAAAAAACGCAAACGTCCAGCCGCTGCTCCCACAGCAAAGGCCCCAGCGGGGAAAAGTCATGCTGGTCCTCACTGCCTCCGGGAACCCCTTCAAATGCCCCACACCTTTTGGACCTCTCTGCTTTCCTGTGGACTCCATCCTCAAAACCACCATTTTTCACTCTCGGCAGCCTCCGGAGCAAAAAACGCAAACGTCCAGCCGCTGCTCCCACAGCAAAGGCCCCAGCGGGGAAAAGTCATGCTGGTCCTCACTGCCTCCGGGAACCTCTTCAAATGCCCCACACCTTTTGCACCTCTCTGCTTTCCTGTGGACTCCATCCTCAAAACCACCGATTTTCACTCTCGGCAGCCTCCGGAGCAAAAAACGCAAACGTCCAGCCGCTGCTCCCACAGCAAAGGCCCCAGCGGGGAAAAGTCATGCTGGTCCTCACTGCCTCCGGGAACCCCTTCAAATGCCCCACACCTTTTGGACCTCTCTGCTTTCCTGTGGACTCCATCCTCAAAACCACCGATTTTCACTCTCGGCAGCCTCCGGAGCAAAAAACACAAACGTCCAGCCGCTGCTCCCACAGCAAAGGCCCCAGCGGGGAAAAGTCATGCTGGTCCTCACTGCCTCCGGGAACCCCTTCAAATGCCCCACACCTTTTGGACCTCTCTGCTTTCCTGTGGACTCCATCCTCAAAACCACCGTTTTTCACTCTCGGCAGCCTCCGGAGCAAAAAACGCAAACGTCCAGCCGCTGCTCCCACAGCAAAGGCCCCAGCGGGGAAAAGTCATGCTGGTCCTCACTGCCTCCGGGAACCCCTTCAAATGCTCCACACCTTTTGGACCTCTCTGCTTTCCTGTGGACTCCATCCTCAAAACCACCATTTTTGACTCTCGGCAGCCTCCGGAGCAAAAAACGCAAACGTCCAGCCGCTGCTCCCACAGCAAAGGCCCCAGCGGGGAAAAGTCATGCTGGTCCTCACTGCCTCCGGGAACCCCTTCAAATGCCCCACACCTTTTGGACCTCTCTGCTTTCCTGTGGACTCCATCCTCAAAACCACCATTTTTCACTCTCGGCAGCCTCCGGAGCAAAAAACGCAAACGTCCAGCCGCTGCTCCCACAGCAAAGGCCCCAGCGGGGAAAAGTCATGCTGGTCCTCACTGCCTCCAGGAACCCCTTCAAATGCCCCACACCTTTTGGACCTCTCTGCTTTCCTGTGGACTCCATCCTCAAAACCACCGTTTTTCACTCTCGGCATCCAGCGGAGCAAAAAAAGCAAACGTCCAGCCGCTGCTTCCACAGCAAAGGCCCCAGCGGGGAAAAGTCATGCTGGTCCTCACTGCCTCCGGGAACCCCTTCAAATGCCCCACACCTTTTGGACCTCTCTGCTTTCCTGTGGACTCCATCCTCAAAACCACCGTTTTTCACTCTCGGCATCCAGCGGAGCAAAAAACGCAAACGTCCAGCCGCTGCTCCCACAGCAAAGGCCCCAGCGGGGAAAAGTCATGCTGGTCCTCACTGCCTCCGGGAACCCCTTCAAATGCCCCACACCTTTTGGACCTCTCTGCTTTCCTGTGGACTCCATCCTCAAAACCACCGTTTTTCACTCTCGGCATCCAGCGGAGCAAAAAAAGCAAACGTCCAGCCGCTGCTTCCACAGCAAAGGCCCCAGCGGGGAAAAGTCATGCTGGTCCTCACTGCCTCCGGGAACCCCTTCAAATGCCCCACACCTTTTGGACCTCTCTGCTTTCCTGTGGACTCCATCCTCAAAACGACCATTTTTCACTCTCGGCAGCCTCCGGAGCAAAAAACGCAAACGTTCAGCACTGCTCCCACAGCAAAGGCCCCAGCGGGGAAAAGTCATGCTGGTCCTCACTGCCTCCGGGAACCCCTTCAAATGCCCCACACCTTTTGGACCTCTCTGCTTTCCTGTGGACTCCATCCTCAAAACCACCGTTTTTCACTCTCGGCATCCAGCGGAGCAAAAAACGCAAACGTCCAGCCGCTGCTCCCACAGCAAAGGCCCCAGCGGGGAAAAGTCATGCTGGTCCTCACTGCCTCCGGGAACCCCTTCAAATGCCCCACACCTTTTGGACCTCTCTGCTTTCCTGTGGACTCCATCCTCAAAACCACCGTTTTTCACTCTCGGCATCCAGCGGAGCAAAAAAAGCAAACGTCCAGCCGCTGCTTCCACAGCAAAGGCCCCAGCGGGGAAAAGTCATGCTGGTCCTCACTGCCTCCGGGAACCCCTTCAAATGCCCCACACCTTTTGGACCTCTCTGCTTTCCTGTGGACTCCATCCTCAAAACGACCATTTTTCACTCTCGGCAGCCTCCGGAGCAAAAAACGCAAACGTTCAGCACTGCTCCCACAGCAAAGGCCCCAGCGGGGAAAAGTCATGCTGGTCCTCACTGCCTCCGGGAACCCCTTCAAATGCCCCACACCTTTTGGACCTCTCTGCTTTCCTGTGGACTCCATCCTCAAAACCACCGTTTTTCACTCTCGGCAGCCTCCGGAGCAAAAAACGCAAACGTCCAGCCGCTGCTCCCACAGCAAAGGCCCCAGCGGGGAAAAGTCATGCTGGTCCTCACTGCCTCCAGGAACCCCTTCAAATGCCCCACACCTTTTGGACCTCTCTGCTTTCCTGTGGACTCCATCCTCAAAACCACCGTTTTTCACTCTCGGCAGCCTCCGGAGCAAAAAACGCAAACGTCCAGCCGCTGCTCCCACAGCAAAGGCCCCAGCGGGGAAAAGTCATGCTGGTCCTCACTGCCTCCGGGAACCCCTTCAAATGCCCCACACCTTTTGGACCTCTCTGCTTTCCTGTGGACTCCATCCTCAAAACCACCGTTTTTCACTCTCGGCAGCCTCCGGAGCAAAAAACGCAAACGTCCAGCCGCTGCTCCCACAGCAAAGGCCCCAGCGGGGAAAAGTCATGCTGGTCCTCACTGCCTCCGGGAACCCCTTCAAATGCCCCACACCTTTTGGACCTCTCTGCTTTCCTGTGGACTCCATCCTCAAAACCACCGTTTTTCACTCTCGGCAGCCTCCGGAGCAAAAAACGCAAACGTCCAGCCGCTGCTCCCACAGCAAAGGCCCCAGCGGGGAAAAGTCATGCTGGTCCTCACTGCCTCCGGGAACCCCTTCAAATGCTCCACACCTTTTGGACCTCTCTGCTTTCCTGTGGACTCCATCCTCAAAACCACCATTTTTGACTCTCGGCAGCCTCCGGAGCAAAAAACGCAAACGTCCAGCCGCTGCTCCCACAGCAAAGGCCCCAGCGGGGAAAAGTCATGCTGGTCCTCACTGCCTCCGGGAACCCCTTCAAATGCCCCACACCTTTTGGACCTCTCTGCTTTCCTGTGGACTCCATCCTCAAAACCACCATTTTTCACTCTCGGCAGCCTCCGGAGCAAAAAACGCAAACGTCCAGCCGCTGCTCCCACAGCAAAGGCCCCAGCGGGGAAAAGTCATGCTGGTCCTCACTGCCTCCAGGAACCCCTTCAAATGCCCCACACCTTTTGGACCTCTCTGCTTTCCTGTGGACTCCATCCTCAAAACCACCGTTTTTCACTCTCGGCATCCAGCGGAGCAAAAAAAGCAAACGTCCAGCCGCTGCTTCCACAGCAAAGGCCCCAGCGGGGAAAAGTCATGCTGGTCCTCACTGCCTCCGGGAACCCCTTCAAATGCCCCACACCTTTTGGACCTCTCTGCTTTCCTGTGGACTCCATCCTCAAAACCACCGTTTTTCACTCTCGGCATCCAGCGGAGCAAAAAACGCAAACGTCCAGCCGCTGCTCCCACAGCAAAGGCCCCAGCGGGGAAAAGTCATGCTGGTCCTCACTGCCTCCGGGAACCCCTTCAAATGCCCCACACCTTTTGGACCTCTCTGCTTTCCTGTGGACTCCATCCTCAAAACCACCGTTTTTCACTCTCGGCATCCAGCGGAGCAAAAAAAGCAAACGTCCAGCCGCTGCTTCCACAGCAAAGGCCCCAGCGGGGAAAAGTCATGCTGGTCCTCACTGCCTCCGGGAACCCCTTCAAATGCCCCACACCTTTTGGACCTCTCTGCTTTCCTGTGGACTCCATCCTCAAAACGACCATTTTTCACTCTCGGCAGCCTCCGGAGCAAAAAACGCAAACGTTCAGCACTGCTCCCACAGCAAAGGCCCCAGCGGGGAAAAGTCATGCTGGTCCTCACTGCCTCCGGGAACCCCTTCAAATGCCCCACACCTTTTGGACCTCTCTGCTTTCCTGTGGACTCCATCCTCAAAACCACCGTTTTTCACTCTCGGCATCCAGCGGAGCAAAAAACGCAAACGTCCAGCCGCTGCTCCCACAGCAAAGGCCCCAGCGGGGAAAAGTCATGCTGGTCCTCACTGCCTCCGGGAACCCCTTCAAATGCCCCACACCTTTTGGACCTCTCTGCTTTCCTGTGGACTCCATCCTCAAAACCACCGTTTTTCACTCTCGGCATCCAGCGGAGCAAAAAAAGCAAACGTCCAGCCGCTGCTTCCACAGCAAAGGCCCCAGCGGGGAAAAGTCATGCTGGTCCTCACTGCCTCCGGGAACCCCTTCAAATGCCCCACACCTTTTGGACCTCTCTGCTTTCCTGTGGACTCCATCCTCAAAACGACCATTTTTCACTCTCGGCAGCCTCCGGAGCAAAAAACGCAAACGTTCAGCACTGCTCCCACAGCAAAGGCCCCAGCGGGGAAAAGTCATGCTGGTCCTCACTGCCTCCGGGAACCCCTTCAAATGCCCCACACCTTTTGGACCTCTCTGCTTTCCTGTGGACTCCATCCTCAAAACCACCGTTTTTCACTCTCGGCAGCCTCCGGAGCAAAAAACGCAAACGTCCAGCCGCTGCTCCCACAGCAAAGGCCCCAGCGGGGAAAAGTCATGCTGGTCCTCACTGCCTCCAGGAACCCCTTCAAATGCCCCACACCTTTTGGACCTCTCTGCTTTCCTGTGGACTCCATCCTCAAAACCACCGTTTTTCACTCTCGGCAGCCTCCGGAGCAAAAAACGCAAACGTCCAGCCGCTGCTCCCACAGCAAAGGCCCCAGCGGGGAAAAGTCATGCTGGTCCTCACTGCCTCCGGGAACCCCTTCAAATGCCCCACACCTTTTGGACCTCTCTGCTTTCCTGTGGACTCCATCCTCAAAACCACCGTTTTTCACTCTCGGCAGCCTCCGGAGCAAAAAACGCAAACGTCCAGCCGCTGCTCCCACAGCAAAGGCCCCAGCGGGGAAAAGTCATGCTGGTCCTCACTGCCTCCGGGAACCCCTTCAAATGCCCCACACCTTTTGGACCTCTCTGCTTTCCTGTGGACTCCATCCTCAAAACCACCGTTTTTCACTCTCGGCAGCCTCCGGAGCAAAAAACGCAAACGTCCAGCCGCTGCTCCCACAGCAAAGGCCCCAGCGGGGAAAAGTCATGCTGGTCCTCACTGCCTCCGGGAACCCCTTCAAATGCTCCACACCTTTTGGACCTCTCTGCTTTCCTGTGGAATCCATCCTCAAAACCACCATTTTTGACTCTCGGCAGCCTCCGGAGCAAAAAACGCAAACGTCCAGCCGCTGCTCCCACAGCAAAGGCCCCAGCGGGGAAAAGTCATGCTGGTCCTCACTGCCTCCAGGAACCCCTTCAAATGCCCCACACCTTTTGGACCTCTCTGCTTTCCTGTGGACTCCATCCTCAAAACCACCGTTTTTCACTCTCGGCATCCAGCGGAGCAAAAAACGCAAACGTCCAGCCGCTGCTCCCACAGCAAAGGCCCCAGCGGGGAAAAGTCATGCTGGTCCTCACTGCCTCCGGGAACCCCTTCAAATGCTCCACACCTTTTGGACCTCTCTGCTTTCCTGTGGACTCCATCCTCAAAACCACCATTTTTCACTCTCGGCAGCCTCCGGAGCAAAAAACGCAAACGTTCATCACTGCTCCCACAGCAAAGGCCCCAGCGGGGAAAAGTCATGCTGGTCCTCACTGCCTCCGGGAACCCCTTCAAATGCCCCACACCTTTTGGACCTCTCTGCTTTCCTGTGGATTCCATCCTCAAAACCACCGTTTTTCACTCTCGGCAGCCTCCGGAGCAAAAAACGCAAATGTCCAGCCGCTGGTCCGACAGCAACGGTTCAAGGCGGAAAAGTCATGCTGGTCCTCACTGCCTCCGGGAACCCCTTCAAATGCCCCACACCTTTTGGACCTCTCTGCTTTCCTGTGGACTCCATCCTCAAAACCACCATTTTTCACTCTCGGCAGCCTCCGGAGCAAAAACCGCAAACGTCCAGCCGCTGCTCCCACAGCAAAGGCCCCAGCGGGGAAAAGTCATGCTGGTCCTCACTGCCTCCAGGAACCCCTTCAAATGCCCCACACCTTTTGGACCTCTCTGCTTTCCTGTGGATTCCATCCTCAAAACCACCGTTTTTCACTCTCGGCATCCACCGGAGCAAAAAACGCAAACGTCCAGCCGCTGCTCCCACAGCAAAGGCCCCAGCGGGGAAAAGTCATGCTGGTCCTCACTGCCTCCGGGAACCCCTTCAAATGCCCCACACCTTTTGGACCTCTCTGCTTTCCTGTGGACTCCATCCTTAAATCCACCGTTTTTCACTCTCGGCAGCCTCCGGAGCAAAAAACGCAAACGTCCAGCCGCTGCTCCCACAGCAAAGGCCCCAGCGGGGAAAAGTCATGCTGGTCCTCACTGCCTCCGGGAACCCCTTCAAATGCCCCACACCTTTTGGACCTCTCTGCTTTCCTGTGGACTCCATCCTCAAAACCACCGTTTTTCACTCTCGGCAGCCTCCGGAGCAAAAAACGCAAACGTCCAGCACTGCTCCCACAGCAAAGGCCCCAGCGGGGAAAAGTCATGCTGGTCCTCACTGCCTCCAGGAACCCCTTCAAATGCCCCACACCTTTTGGACCTCTCTGCTTTCCTGTGGACTCCATCCTCAAAACCACCGTTTTTCACTCTCGGCATCCAGCGGAGCAAAAAAAGCAAACGTCCAGCCGCTGCTCCCACAGCAAAGGCCCCAGCGGGGAAAAGTCATGCTGGTCCTCACTGCCTCCGGGAACCCCTTCAAATGCCCCACACCTTTTGGACCTCTCTGCTTTCCTGTGGACTCCATCCTCAAAACCACCGTTTTTCACTCTCGGCAGCCTCTGGAGCAAAAAACGCAAACGTCCAGCCGCTGCTCCCACAGCAAAGGCCCCAGCGGGGAAAAGTC
This sequence comes from Vanellus vanellus, assembly GCF_965231255.1. NCBI lineage: Eukaryota > Metazoa > Chordata > Aves > Charadriiformes > Charadriidae > Vanellus > Vanellus vanellus. The sequence continues at coordinate 91,947 of NW_028126907.1, read as the reverse complement.
ATGCTGGTCCTCACTGCCTCCGGGAACCCCTTCAAATGCCCCACACCTTTTGGACCTCTCTGCTTTCCTGTGGACTCCATCCTCAAAACCACCATTTTTCACTCTCGGCAGCCTCCGGAGCAAAAAACGCAAACGTCCAGCCGCTGCTCCCACAGCAAAGGCCCCAGCGGGGAAAAGTCATGCTGGTCCTCACTGCCTCCGGGAACCCCTTCAAATGCCCCACACCTTTTGGACCTCTCTGCTTTCCTGTGGACTCCATCCTCAAAACCACCGTTTTTCACTCTCGGCATCCAGCGGAGCAGAAAACGCAAACGTCCAGCCGCTGCTCCCACAGCAAAGGCCCCAGCGGGGAAAAGTCATGCTGGTCCTCACTGCCTCCGGGAACCCCTTCAAATGCTCCACACCTTTTGGACCTCTCTGCTTTCCTGTGGACTCCATCCTCAAAACCACCATTTTTGACTCTCGGCAGCCTCCGGAGCAAAAAACACAAACGTCCAGCCGCTGCTCCCACAGCAAAGGCCCCAGCGGGGAAAAGTCATGCTGGTCCTCACTGCCTCCAGGAACCCCTTCAAATGCCCCACACCTTTTGGACCTCTCTGCTTTCCTGTGGACTCCATCCTCAAAACCACCGTTTTTCACTCTCGGCAGCCTCCGGAGCAAAAAACGCAAACGTCCAGCCGCTGCTCCCACAGCAAAGGCCCCAGCGGGGAAAAGTCATGCTGGTCCTCACTGCCTCCGGGAACCCCTTCAAATGCCCCACACCTTTTGGACCTCTCTGCTTTCCTGTGGACTCCATCCTCAAAATCACCGTTTTTCACTCTCGGCAGCCTCCGGAGCAAAAAACGCAAACGTCCAGCCGCTGCTCCCACAGCAAAGGTTCCAAGGCGGAAAAGTCATGCTGGTCCTCACTGCCTCCGGGAACCCCTTCAAATGCCCCACACCTTTTGGACCTCTCTGCTTTCCTGTGGACTCCATCCTCAAAACCACCGTTTTTCACCCTCAGCAGCCTCCGGAGCAAAAAATGCAAACGTCCAGCCGCTGCTCCCACAGCAAAGGCCCCAGCGGGGAAAAGTCATGCTGGTCCTCACTGCCTCCGGGAACCCCTTCAAATGCCCCACACCTTTTGGACCTCTCTGCTTTCCTGTGGACTCCATCCTCAAAACCACCGTTTTTCACTCTCGGCAGCCTCCGGAGCAAAAAACGCAGATGTCCAGCCGCTGCTCCCACAGCAAAGGCCCCAGCGGGGAAAAGTCATGCTGGTCCTCACTGCCTCCGGGAACCCCTTCAAATGCCCCACACCTTTTGGACCTCTCTGTTTTCCTGTGGACTCCATCCTCAAACCACCGTTTTTCACTCTCGGCATCCGCCGGAGCAAAAAACGCAAACGTCCAGCCGCTGGTCCCACAGCAAAGGCCCCAGCGGGGAAAAGTCATGCTGGTCCTCACTGCCTCCGGGAACCCCTTCAAATGCCCCACACCTTTTGGACCTCTCTGCTTTCCTGTGGACTCCATCCTCAAAACCACCGTTTTTCACTCTCAGGAGCCTCCGGAGCAAAAAACGCAAACGTCCAGCCGCTGCTCCCACAGCAAAGGCCCCAGCGGGGAAAAGTCATGCTGGTCCTCACTGCCTCCGGGAACCCCTTCAAATGCCCCACACCTTTTGGACCTCTCTGCTTTCCTGTGGACTCCATCCTCAAAACCACAGTTTTTCACTCTCGGCAGCCTCCGGAGCAAAAAACGCAAACGTCCAGCCGCTGCTCCCACAGCAAAGGCCCCAGCAGGGAAAAGTCATGCTGGTCCTCACTGCCTCCGGGAACCCCTTTAAATGCCCCACACCTTTTGGACCTCTCTGCTTTCCTGTGGAATCCATCCTCAAAACCACCGTTTTTCACTCTCGGCAGCCTCCGGAGCAAAAAACGCAAACGTCCAGCCGCTGCTCCCACAGCAAAGGCCCCAGCAGGGAAAAGTCATGCTGGTCCTCACTGCCTCCGGGAACCCCTTCAAATGCCCCACACCTTTTAGACCTCTCTGCTTTCCTGTGGACTCCATCCTCAAAACCACTGTTTTTAACCCTCGGCAGCCTCCGGAGCAAAAAGCGCAAACGTCCAGCCGCTGCTCCCACAGCAAAGGCCCCAGCGGGGAAAAGTCATGCTGGTCCTCACTGCCTCCGGGAACCCCTTCAAATGCCCCACACCTTTTGGACCTCTCTGCTTTCCTGTGGACTCCATCCTCAAAACCACCGTTTTTAACCCTCGGTAGTCTCTGTAGCAAAAAAGGCAAACGTCCAGCTGCTGCTCCCACAGCAAAGGCCCCAGCGGGGAAAAGTCATGCTGGTCCTCACTGCCTCCGGGAACCCCTTCAAATGCCCCACACCTTTTGGACCTCTCTGCTTTCCTGTGGACTCCATCCTCAAAACCACTGTTATTAACCCTCGGTAGTCTCTGTAGCAAAAAACGCAAACGTCCAGCCGCTGCTCCCACAGCAAAGGTTCCAAGGTGGAAAAGTCATGCTGGTCCTCACTGCCTCCGGGAACCCCTTCAGATGCCCCACACCTTTTGGACCTCTCTGCTTTCCTGTGGACTCCATCCTCAAAACCACCGTTATTAACCCCCGGTAATCTCTGTAGCAAAAAACGCAAACGTTCTGCCGCTGCTCCCACAGCAAAGGCCCCAGCGGGGAAAAGTCATGCTGGTCCTCACTGCCTCCGGGAACCCCTTCAAATGCCCCACACCTTTTGGACCTCTCTGCTTTCCTGTGGACTCCATCCTCAAAACCACCGTTATTAACCCTCGGTAGTCTCTGTAGCAAAAAACGCAAACGTTCTGCCGCTGCTCCCACAGCAAAGGCCCCAGCGGGGAAAAGTCATGCTGGTCCTCACTGCCTCCGGGAACCCCTTCAAATGCCCCACACCTTTTGGACCTCTCTGCTTTCCTGTGGACTCCATCCTCAAAACCACCGTTTTTCACTCTCGGCATCCAGCGGAGCAAAAAACGCAAACGTCCAGCCGCTGCTCCCACAGCAAAGGCCCCAGCGGGGAAAAGTCATGCTGGTCCTCACTGCCTCCGGGAACCCCTTCAAATGCCCCACACCTTTTGGACCTCTCTGCTTTCCTGTGGACTCCATCCTCAAAACCACCATTTTTCACTCTCGGCAGCCTCCGGAGCAAAAAACGCAAACGTTCAGCACTGCTCCCACAGCAAAGGCCCCAGCGGGGAAAAGTCATGCTGGTCCTCACTGCCTCCGGGAACCCCTTCAAATGCCCCACACCTTTTGGACCTCTCTGCTTTCCTGTGGACTCCATCCTCAAAACCACCATTTTTGACTCTCGGCAGCCTCCGGAGCAAAAAACGCAAACGTCCAGCCGCTGCTCCCACAGCAAAGGCCCCAGCGGGGAAAAGTCATGCTGGTCCTCACTGCCTCCGGGAACCCCTTCAAATGCCCCACACCTTTTGGACCTCTCTGCTTTCCTGTGGACTCCATCCTCAAAACCACCGTTTTTCACTCTCGGCAGCCTCCGGAGCAAAAAACGCAGATGTCCAGCCGCTGCTCACACAGCAAAGGCCCCAGGGGGGAAAAGTCATGCTGGTCCTCACTGCCTCCGGGAACCCCTTCAAATGCCCCACACCTTTTGGACCTCTCTGCTTTCCTGTGGATTCCATCCTCAAAACCACCGTTTTTCACTCTCGGCATCCACCGGAGCAAAAAACGCAAACGTCCAGCCGCTGCTCCCACAGCAAAGGCCCCAGCGGGGAAAAGTCATGCTGGTCCTCACTGCCTCCGGGAACCCCTTCAAATGCCCCACACCTTTTGGACCTCTCTGCTTTCCTGTGGACTCCATCCTTAAATCCACCGTTTTTCACTCTCGGCAGCCTCCGGAGCAAAAAACGCAAACGTCCAGCCGCTGCTCCCACAGCAAAGGCCCCAGTGGGGAAAAGTCATGCTGGTCCTCACTGCCTCCGGGAACCCCTTCAAATGCCCCACACCTTTTGGACCTCTCTGCTTTCCTGTGGACTCCATCCTCAAAACCACCGTTTTTCACTCTTGGCAGCCTCCGGAGCAAAAAACGCAAACGTCCAGCACTGCTCCCACAGCAAAGGCCCCAGCGGGGAAAAGTCATGCTGGTCCTCACTGCCTCCGGGAACCCCTTCAAATGCCCCACACCTTTTGGACCTCTCTGCTTTCCTGTGGACTCCATCCTCAAAACCACCGTTTTTCACTCTCGGCATCCAGCGGAGCAAAAAAAGCAAACGTCCAGCCGCTGCTCCCACAGCAAAGGCCCCAGCGGGGAAAAGTCATGCTGGTCCTCACTGCCTCCGGGAACCCCTTCAAATGCCCCACACCTTTTGGACCTCTCTGCTTTCCTGTGGACTCCATCCTCAAAACCACCGTTTTTCACTCTCGGCAGCCTCTGGAGCAAAAAACGCAAACGTCCAGCCGCTGCTCCCACAGCAAAGGCCCCAGCGGGGAAAAGTCATGCTGGTCCTCACTGCCTCCGGGAACCCCTTCAAATGCCCCACACCTTTTGGACCTCTCTGCTTTCCTGTGGACTCCATCCTCAAAACCACCATTTTTGACTCTCGGCAGCCTCCGGAGCAAAAAACGCAAACGTCCAGCCGCTGCTCCCACAGCAAAGGCCCCAGCGGGGAAAAGTCATGCTGGTCCTCACTGCCTCCGGGAACCTCTTCAAATGCCCCACACCTTTTGGACCTCTCTGCTTTCCTGTGGACTCCATCCTCAAAACCACCGTTTTTCACTCTCGGCAGCCTCCGGAGCAAAAAACGCAAACGTCCAGCCGCTGCTCCCACAGCAAAGGCCCCAGCGGGGAAAAGTCATGCTGGTCCTCACTGCCTCCGGGAACCCCTTCAAATGCCCCACACCTTTTGGACCTCTCTGCTTTCCTGTGGACTCCATCCTCAAAACCACCGTTTTTCACTCTCGGAATCCAGCGGAGCAGAAAACGCAAACGTCCAGCCGCTGCTCCCACAGCAAAGGCCCCAGCGGGGAAAAGTCATGCTGGTCCTCACTGCCTCCGGGAACCCCTTCAAATGCCCCACACCTTTTGGACCTCTCTGCTTTCCTGTGGACTCCATCCTCAAAACCACCATTTTTGACTCTCGGCAGCCTCCGGAGCAAAAAACAAAAACGTCCAGCCGCTGCTCCCACAGCAAAGGCCCCAGCGGGGAAAAGTCATGCTGGTCCTCACTGCCTCCAGGAACCCCTTCAAATGCCCCACACCTTTTGGACCTCTCTGCTTTCCTGTGGACTCCATCCTCAAAACCACGGTTTTTCACTCTCGGCAGCCTCCGGAGCAAAAAACGCAAACGTCCAGCCGCTGCTCCCACAGCAAAGGCCCCAGCGGGGAAAAGTCATGCTGGTCCTCACTGCCTCCGGGAACCCCTTCAAATGCCCCACACCTTTTGGACCTCTCTGCTTTCCTGTGGACTCCATCCTCAAAATCACCGTTTTTCACTCTCGGCAGCCTCCGGAGCAAAAAACGCAAACGTCCAGCCGCTGCTCCCACAGCAAAGGTTCCAAGGCGGAAAAGTCATGCTGGTCCTCACTGCCTCCGGGAACCCCTTCAAATGCCCCACACCTTTTGGACCTCTCTGCTTTCCTGTGGACTCCATCCTCAAAACCACCGTTTTTCACCCTCAGCAGCCTCCGGAGCAAAAAATGCAAACGTCCAGCCCCTGCTCCCACAGCAAAGGCCCCAGCGGGGAAAAGTCATGCTGGTCCTCACTGCCTCCGGGAACCCCTTCAAATGCCCCACACCTTTTGGACCTCTCTGCTTTCCTGTGGACTCCATCCTCAAAACCACCGTTTTTCACTCTCGGCAGCCTCCGGAGCAAAAAACGCAGATGTCCAGCCGCTGCTCCCACAGCAAAGGCCCCAGCGGGGAAAAGTCATGCTGGTCCTCACTGCCTCCGGGAACCCCTTCAAATGCCCCACACCTTTTGGACCTCTCTGTTTTCCTGTGGACTCCATCCTCTAAACCACCGTTTTTCACTCTCGGCATCCGCCGGAGCAAAAAACGCAAACGTCCAGCCGCTGCTCCCACAGCAAAGGCCCCAGCGGGGAAAAGTCATGCTGGTCCTCACTGCCTCCGGGAACCCCTTCAAATGCCCCACACCTTTTGGACCTCTCTGCTTTCCTGTGGACTCCATCCTCAAAACCACCGTTTTTCACTCTCAGGAGCCTCCGGAGCAAAAAACGCAAACGTCCAGCCGCTGCTCCCACAGCAAAGGCCCCAGCGGGGAAAAGTCATGCTGGTCCTCACTGCCTCCGGGAACCCCTTCAAATGCCCCACACCTTTTGGACCTCTCTGCTTTCCTGTGGACTCCATCCTCAAAACCACCGTTTTTCACTCTCGGCAGCCTCCGGAGCAAAAAACGCAAACGTCCAGCCGCTGCTCCCACAGCAAAGGCCCCAGCAGGGAAAAGTCATGCTGGTCCTCACTGCCTCCGGGAACCCCTTTAAATGCCCCACACCTTTTGGACCTCTCTGCTTTCCTGTGGAATCCATCCTCAAAACCACCGTTTTTCACTCTCGGCAGCCTCCGGAGCAAAAAACGCAAACGTCCAGCCGCTGCTCCCACAGCAAAGGCCCCAGCAGGGAAAAGTCATGCTGGTCCTCACTGCCTCCGGGAACCCCTTCAAATGCCCCACACCTTTTAGACCTCTCTGCTTTCCTGTGGACTCCATCCTCAAAACCACTGTTTTTAACCCTCGGCAGCCTCCGGAGCAAAAAGCGCAAACGTCCAGCCGCTGCTCCCACAGCAAAGGCCCCAGCGGGGAAAAGTCATGCTGGTCCTCACTGCCTCCGGGAACCCCTTCAAATGCCCCACACCTTTTGGACCTCTCTGCTTTCCTGTGGACTCCATCCTCAAAACCACCGTTTTTCACTCTCAGCAGCCTCCAGAGCAAAAAACGCAAACGTCCAGCCGCTGCTCCCACAGCAAAGGCCCCAGCGGGGAAAAGTCATGCTGGTCCTCACTGCCTCCGGGAACCCCTTCAAATGCCCCACACCTTTTGGACCTCTCTGCTTTCCTGTGGACTCCATCCTCAAAACCACCGTTTTTAACCCTCGGTAGTCTCTGTAGCAAAAAACGCAAACGTCCAGCTGCTGCTCCCACAGCAAAGGCCCCAGCGGGGAAAAGTCATGCTGGTCCTCACTGCCTCCGGGAACCCCTTCAAATGCCCCACACCTTTTGGACCTCTCTGCTTTCCTGTGGACTCCATCCTCAAAACCACTGTTATTAACCCTCGGTAGTCTCTGTAGCAAAAAACGCAAACGTCCAGCCGCTGCTCCCACAGCAAAGGCCCCAGCAGGGAAAAGTCATGCTGGTCCTCACTGCCTCCGGGAACCCCTTCAAATGCCCCACACCTTTTGGACCTCTCTGCTTTCCTGTGGACTCCATCCTCAAAACCACCGTTATTAACCCTCGGTAGTCTCTGTAGCAAAAAACGCAAACGTCCAGCCGCTGCTCCCACAGCAAAGGTTCCAAGGTGGAAAAGTCATGCTGGTCCTCACTGCCTCCGGGAACCCCTTCAGATGCCCCACACCTTTTGGACCTCTCTGCTTTCCTGTGGACTCCATCCTCAAAACCACCGTTATTAACCCCCGGTAATCTCTGTAGCAAAAAACGCAAACGTTCTGCCGCTGCTCCCACAGCAAAGGCCCCAGCGGGGAAAAGTCATGCTGGTCCTCACTGCCTCCGGGAACCCCTTGAAATGCCCCACACCTTTTGGACCTCTTTGCTTTCCTGTGGACTCCATCCTCAAAACCACCGTTTTTCACTCTCGGCAGCCTCCGGAGCAAAAAACGCAAACATCCAGCCGCTGCTCCCACAGCAAAAACCCCAGCGGGGAAAAGTCATGCTGGTCCTCACTGCCTCCAGGAACCCCTTCAAATGCCCCACACCTTTTGGACCTCTCTGCTTTCCTGTGGACTCCATCCTCAAAACCACCGTTATTAACCCTCGGTAGTCTCTGTAGCAAAAAACGCAAACGTTCTGCCGCTGCTCCCACAGCAAAGGCCCCAGCGGGGAAAAGTCATGCTGGTCCTCACTGCCTCCGGGAACCCCTTCAAATGCCCCACACCTTTTGGACCTCTCTGCTTTCCTGTGGAATCCATCCTCAAAACCACCGTTTTTCACTCTCGGCATCCAGCGGAGCAAAAAACGCAAACGTCCAGCCGCTGCTCCCACAGCAAAGGCCCCAGCGGGGAAAAGTCATGCTGGTCCTCACTGCCTCCGGGAACCCCTTCAAATGCCCCACACCTTTTGGACCTCTCTGCTTTCCTGTGGACTCCATCCTCAAAACCACCATTTTTCACTCTCGGCAGCCTCCGGAGCAAAAAACGCAAACGTCCAGCCGCTGCTCCCACAGCAAAGGCCCCAGCGGGGAAAAGTCATGCTGGTCCTCACTGCCTCCGGGAACCCCTTCAAATGCCCCACACCTTTTGGACCTCTCTGCTTTCCTGTGGACTCCATCCTCAAAACCACCGTTTTTCACTCTCGGCAGCCTCCGGAGCAAAAAACGCAGATGTCCAGCCGCTGCTCACACAGCAAAGGCCCCAGCGGGGAAAAGTCATGCTGGTCCTCACTGCCTCCGGGAACCCCTTCAAATGCCCCACACCTTTTGGACCTCTCTGCTTTCCTGTGGACTCCATCCTCAAAACCACCATTTTTCACTCTCGGCAGCCTCCGGAGCAAAAAACGCAAACGTCCAGCCGCTGCTCCCACAGCAAAAACCCCAGCGGGGAAAAGTCATGCTGGTCCTCAGTGCCTCCGGGAACCCCTTCAAATGCCCCACACCTTTTGGACCTCTCTGCTTTCCTGTGGACTCCATCCTCAAAACCACCATTTTTCACTCTCGGCAGCCTCCGGAGCAAAAAACGCAAACGTCCAGCCGCTGCTCCCACAGCAAAAACCCCAGCGGGGAAAAGTCATGCTGGTCCTCAGTGCCTCCGGGAACCCCTTCAAATGCCCCACACCTTTTGGACCTCTCTGCTTTCCTGTGGACTCCATCCTCAAAACCACCGTTTTTCACTCTCGGCATCCGCCGGAGCAAAAAACGCAAACGTCCAGCCGCTGCTCCCACAGCAAAGGTTCCAAGGCGGAAAAGTCATGCTGGTCCTCACTGCCTCCGGGAACCCCTTCAAATGCCCCACACCTTTTGGACCTCTCTGCTTTCCTGTGGACTCCATCCTCAAAACCACCGTTTTTCACTCTCGGCAGCCTCCGGAGCAAAAAACGCAAACGTCCAGCCGCTGCTCCCACAGCAAAGGCCCCAGCGGGGAAAAGTCATGCTGGTCCTCACTGCCTCCGGGAACCCCTTCAAATGCCCCACACCTTTTGGACCTCTCTGCTTTCCTGTGGACTCCATCCTCAAAACCACTGTTATTAACCCTCGGTAGTCTCTGTAGCAAAAAACGCAAACGTCCAGCCGCTGCTCCCACAACAAAGGCCCCAGCAGGGAAAAGTCATGCTGGTCCTCACTGCCTCCGGGAACCCCTTCAAATGCCCCACACCTTTTGGACCTCTCTGCTTTCCTGTGGACTCCATCCTCAAAACCACCGTTATTAACCCTCGGTAGTCTCTGTAGCAAAAAACGCAAACGTCCAGCCGCTGCTCCCACAGCAAAGGTTCCAAGGTGGAAAAGTCATGCTGGTCCTCACTGCCTCCGGGAACCCCTTCAAATGCCCCACACCTTTTGGACCTCTCTGCTTTCCTGTGGACTCCATCCTCAAAACCACCGTTATTAACCCCCGGTAATCTCTGTAGCAAAAAACGCAAACGTTCTGCCGCTGCTCCCACAGCAAAGGCCCCAGCGGGGAAAAGTCATGCTGGTCCTCACTGCCTCCGGGAACCCCTTCAAATGCCCCACACCTTTTGGACCTCTCTGCTTTCCTGTGGACTCCATCCTCAAAACCACCGTTTTTCACTCTCGGCAGCCTCCGGAGCAAAAAACGCAAACATCCAGCCGCTGCTCCCACAGCAAAAACCCCAGCGGGGAAAAGTCATGCTGGTCCTCACTGCCTCCAGGAACCCCTTCAAATGCCCCACACCTTTTGGACCTCTCTGCTTTCCTGTGGACTCCATCCTCAAAACCACCGTTATTAACCCTCGGTAGTCTCTGTAGCAAAAAACGCAAACGTTCTGCCGCTGCTCCCACAGCAAAGGCCCCAGCGGGGAAAAGTCATGCTGGTCCTCACTGCCTCCGGGAACCCCTTCAAATGCCCCACACCTTTTGGACCTCTCTGCTTTCCTGTGGACTCCATCCTCAAAACCACCGTTTTTCACTCTCGGCAGCCTCCGGAGCAAAAAACGCAGATTTCCAGCCGCTGCTCCCACAGCAAAGGCCCCAGCGGGGAAAAGTCATGCTGGTCCTCACTGCCTCCGGGAACCCCTTCAAATGCCCCACACCTTTTGGACCTCTCTGCTTTCCTGTGGACTCCATCCTCAAAACCACCATTTTTCACTCTCGGCAGCCTCCGGAGCAAAAAACGCAAACGTCCAGCCGCTGCTCCCACAGCAAAAACCCCAGCGGGGAAAAGTCATGCTGGTCCTCACTGCCTCCGGGAACCCCTTCAAATGCCCCACACCTTTTGGACCTCTCTGCTTTCCTGTGGACTCCATCCTCAAAACCACCGTTTTTCACTCTCGGCATCCGCCGGAGCAAAAAACGCAAACGTCCAGCCGCTGCTCCCACAGCAAAGGTTCCAAGGCGGAAAAGTCATGCTGGTCCTCACTGCCTCCGGGAACCCCTTCAAATGCCCCACACCTTTTGGACCTCTCTGCTTTCCTGTGGACTCCATCCTCAAAACCACCGTTTTTCACTCTCGGCAGCCTCCAGAGCAAAAAACGCAAACGTCCAGCCGCTGCTCCCACAGCAAAGGCCCCAGCGAGGAAAAGTCATGCTGGTCCTCACTGCCTCCGGGAACCCCTTCAAATGCCCCACACCTTTTAGACCTCTCTGCTTTCCTGTGGACTCCATCCTCAAAACCACCATTTTTCACTCTCGGCAGCCTCCGGAGCAAAAAGCGCAAACGTCCAGCCGCTGGTCCCACAGCAAAGGCCCCAGTGGGGAAAAGTCATGCTGGTCCTCACTGCCTCCGGGAACCCCTTCAAATGCCTCACACCTTTTGGACCTCTCTGCTTTCCTGTGGACTCCATCCTCAAAACCACCGTTTTTCACCCTCAGCAGCCTCCAGAGCAAAAAACGCAAACGTCTAGCCGCTGCTCCCACAGCAAAGCCCCAGCGGGGAAAAGTCATGCTGGTCCTCACTGCCTCCGGGAACCCCTTCAAATGCCCCACACCTTTTGGACCTCTCTGCTTTCCTGTGGACTCCATCCTCAAAACCACCGTTTTTAACCCTCGGTAGTCTCTGTAGCAAAAGACGCAAACGTCCAGCCGCTGCTCGCACAGCAAAGGCCCCAGCGGGGAAAAGTCATGCTGGTCCTCACTGCCTCCAGGAACCCCTTCAAATGCCCCACACCTTTTGGACCTCTCTGCTTTCCTGTGGACTCCATCCTCAAAACCACCGTTTTTCACTCTCGGCAGCCTCCGGAGCAAAAAACGCAAACGTCCAGCCGCTGCTACCACAGCAAAGGCCCCAGCAGGGAAAAGTCATGCTGGTCCTCACTGCCTCCGGGAACCCCTTCAAATGCCCCACACCTTTTGGACCTCTCTGCTTTCCTGTGGACTCCATCCTCAAAACCACCGTTTTTCACTCTCGGCAGCCTCCGGAGCAAAAAACGCAGATGTCCAGCCGCTGCTCCCACAGCAAAGGCCCCAGCGGGGAAAAGTCATGCTGGTCCTCACTGCCTCCGGGAACCCCTTCAAATGCCCCACACCTTTTGGACCTCTCTGCTTTCATGTGGACTCCATCCTCAAAACCACCATTTTTCACTCTCCGCAGCCTCCGGAGCAAAAAACGCAAACGTCCAGCCGCTGCTCCCACAGCAAAAACCCCAGCGGGGAAAAGTCATGCTGGTCCTCAGTGCCTCCGGGAACCCCTTCAAATGCCCCACACCTTTTGGACCTCTCTGCTTTCCTGTGGACTCCATCCTCAAAACCACCGTTTTTCACTCTCGGCATCCGCCGGAGCAAAAAACGCAAACGTCCAGCCGCTGCTCCCACAGCAAAGGTTCCAAGGCGGAAAAGTCATGCTGGTCCTCACTGCCTCCGGGAACCCCTTCAAATGCCCCACACCTTTTGGACCTCTCTGCTTTCCTGTGGACTCCATCCTCAAAACCACCGTTTTTCACTCTCGGCAGCCTCCGGAGCAAAAAACGCAAACGTCCAGCCGCTGCTCCCACAGCAAAGGCCCCAGCGGGGAAAAGTCATGCTGGTCCTCACTGCCTCCGGGAACCCCTTCAAATGCCCCACACCTTTTGCACCTCTCTGCTTTCCTGTGGACTCCATCCTCAAAACCACCGTTTTTCACTCTCGGCAGCCTCCGGAGCAAAAAACGCAAACGTCCAGCCGCTGCTCCCACAGCAAAGGCCCCAGCGGGGAAAAGTCATGCTGGTCCTCACTGCCTCCGGGAACCCCTTCAAATGCCCCACACCTTTTGGACCTCTCTGCTTTCCTGTGGACTCCATCCTCAAAACCACCGTTTTTAACCCTCGGTAGTCTCTGTAGCAAAAAACGCAAACGTCCAGCCGCTGCTCCCACAGCAAAGGCCCCAGCGGGGAAAAGTCATGCTGGTCCTCACTGCCTCCGGGAACCCCTTCAAATGCCCCACACCTTTTGGACCTCTCTGCTTTCCTGTGGACTCCATCCTCAAAACCACTGTTATTAACCCTCGGTAGTCTCTGTAGCAAAAAACGCAAACGTCCAGCCGCTGCTCCCACAGCAAAGGCCCCAGCAGGGAAAAGTCATGCTGGTCCTCACTGCCTCCGGGAACCCCTTCAAATGCCCCACACCTTTTGGACCTCTCTGCTTTCCTGTGGACTCCATCCTCAAAACCACCGTTATTAACCCTCGGTAGTCTCTGTAGCAAAAAACGCAAACGTCCAGCCGCTGCTCCCACAGCAAAGGTTCCAAGGTGGAAAAGTCATGCTGGTCCTCACTGCCTCCGGGAACCCCTTCAAATGCCCCACACCTTTTGGACCTCTCTGCTTTCCTGTGGACTCCATCCTCAAAACCACCGTTATTAACCCCCGGTAATCTCTGTAGCAAAAAACGCAAACGTTCTGCCGCTGCTCCCACAGCAAAGGCCCCAGCGGGGAAAAGTCATGCTGGTCCTCACTGCCTCCGGGAACCCCTTGAAATGCCCCACACCTTTTGGACCTCTCTGCTTTCCTGTGGACTCCATCCTCAAAACCACCGTTTTTCACTCTCGGCAGCCTCCGGAGCAAAAAACGCAAACATCCAGCCGCTGCTCCCACAGCAAAAACCCCAGCGGGGAAAAGTCATGCTGGTCCTCACTGCCTCCAGGAACCCCTTCAAATGCCCCACACCTTTTGGACCTCTCTGCTTTCCTGTGGACTCCATCCTCAAAACCACCGTTATTAACCCTCGGTAGTCTCTGTAGCAAAAAACGCAAACGTTCTGCCGCTGCTCCCACAGCAAAGGCCCCAGCGGGGAAAAGTCATGCTGGTCCTCACTGCCTCCGGGAACCCCTTCAAATGCCCCACACCTTTTGGACCTCTCTGCTTTCCTGTGGACTCCATCCTCAAAACCACCGTTTTTCACTCTCGGCAGCCTCCGGAGCAAAAAACGCAAACGTCCAGCCGCTGCTACCACAGCAAAGGCCCCAGCAGGGAAAAGTCATGCTGGTCCTCACTGCCTCCGGGAACCCCTTCAAATGCCCCACACCTTTTGGACCTCTCTGCTTTCCTGTGGACTCCATCCTCAAAACCACCGTTTTTCACTCTCGGCAGCCTCCGGAGCAAAAAACCAAGATTTCCAGCCGCTGCTCCCACAGCAAAGGCCCCAGCGGGGAAAAGTCATGCTGGTCCTCACTGCCTCCGGGAACCCCTTCAAATGCCCCACACCTTTTGGACCTCTCTGCTTTCCTGTGGAATCCATCCTCAAAACCACCATTTTTCACTCTCGGCAGCCTCCGGAGCAAAAAACGCAAACGTCCAGCCGCTGCTCCCACAGCAAAAACCCCAGCGGGGAAAAGTCATGCTGGTCCTCACTGCCTCCGGGAACCCCTTCAAATGCCCCACACCTTTTGGACCTCTCTGCTTTCCTGTGGACTCCATCCTCAAAACCACCGTTTTTCACTCTCGGCATCCGCCGGAGCAAAAAACGCAAACGTCCAGCCGCTGCTCCCACAGCAAAGGTTCCAAGGCGGAAAAGTCATGCTGGTCCTCACTGCCTCCGGGAACCCCTTCAAATGCCCCACACCTTTTGGACCTCTCTGCTTTCCTGTGGACTCCATCCTCAAAACCACCGTTTTTCACTCTCGGCAGCCTCCGGAGCAAAAAACGCAAACGTCCAGCCGCTGCTCCCACAGCAAAGGCCCCAGCGGGGAAAAGTCATGCTGGTCCTCACTGCCTCCGGGAACCCCTTCAAATGCCCCACACCTTTTGGACCTCTCTGCTTTCCTGTGGACTCCATCCTCAAAACCACCGTTTTTCACTCTCGGCAGCCTCCGGAGCAAAAAACGCAAACGTCCAGCCGCTGCTCCCACAGCAAAGGCCCCAGCGGGGAAAAGTCATGCTGGTCCTCACTGCCTCCGGGAACCCCTTCAAATGCCCCACACCTTTTAGACCTCTCTGCTTTCCTGTGGACTCCATCCTCAAAACCACCATTTTTCACTCTCGGCAGCCTCCGGAGCAAAAAGCGCAAACGTCCAGCCGCTGGTCCCACAGCAAAGGCCCCAGTGGGGAAAAGTCATGCTGGTCCTCACTGCCTCCGGGAACCCCTTCAAATGCCCCACACCTTTTGGACCTCTCTGCTTTCCTGTGGACTCCATCCTCAAAACCACCGTTTTTCACTCTCAGCAGCCTCCAGAGCAAAAAACGCAAACGTCTAGCCGCTGCTCCCACAGCAAAGCCCCAGCGGGGAAAAGTCATGCTGGTCCTCACTGCCTCCGGGAACCCCTTCAAATGCCCCACACCTTTTGGACCTCTCTGCTTTCCTGTGGACTCCATCCTCAAAACCACCGTTTTTAACCCTCGGTAGTCTCTGTAGCAAAAGACGCAAACGTCCAGCCGCTGCTCGCACAGCAAAGGCCCCAGCGGGGAAAAGTCATGCTGGTCCTCACTGCCTCCGGGAACCCCTTCAAATGCCCCACACCTTTTGGACCTCTCTGCTTTCCTGTGGACTCCATCCTCAAAACCACCGTTTTTCACTCTCGGCAGCCTCCAGAGCAAAAAACGCAAACGTCCAGCCGCTGCTCCCACAGCAAAGGCCCCAGCGGGGAAAAGTCATGCTGGTCCTCACTGCCTCCGGGAACCCCTTCAAATGCCCCACACCTTTTGGAATTCTCTGCTTTCCTGTGGACTCCACCCTCAAAACCACCGTTTTTCACTCTCAGCAGCCTCCGGAGCAAAAAACGCAAAAGTCCAGCCGCTGCTCCCACAGCAAAGGCCCCAGCGGGGACAAGTCATGCTGGTCCTCACTGCCTCCGGGAACCCCTTCAAATGCTCCACACCTTTTGGACCTCTCTGCTTTCCTGTGGACTCCATCCTCAAAACCACCGTTTTTCACTCTCGTCAGCCTCCGGAGCAAAAAACGCAGATTTCCAGCCGCTGCTCCCACAGCAAAGGCCCCAGCGGGGAAAAGTCATGCTGGTCCTCACTGCCTCCGGGAACCCCTTCAAATGCCCCACACCTTTTGGACCTCTCTGCTTTCCTGTGGACTCCATCCTCAAAACCACCATTTTTCACTCTCGGCAGCCTCCGGAGCAAAAAACGCAAACGTCCAGCCGCTGCTCCCACAGCAAAAACCCCAGCGGGGAAAAGTCATGCTGGTCCTCAGTGCCTCCGGGAACCCCTTCAAATGCCCCACACCTTTTGGACCTCTCTGCTTTCCTGTGGACTCCATCCTCAAAACCACCGTTTTTCACTCTCGGCATCCGCCGGAGCAAAAAACGCAAACGTCCAGCCGCTGCTCCCACAGCAAAGGTTCCAAGGCGGAAAAGTCATGCTGGTCCTCACTGCCTCCGGGAACCCCTTCAAATGCCCCACACCTTTTGGACCTCTCTGCTTTCCTGTGGACTCCATCCTCAAAACCACCGTTTTTCACTCTCGGCAGCCTCCGGAGCAAAAAACGCAAACGTCCAGCCGCTGCTCCCACAGCAAAGGCCCCAGCGGGGAAAAGTCATGCTGGTCCTCAGTGCCTCCGGGAACCCCTTCAAATGCCCCACACCTTTTGGACCTCTCTGCTTTCCTGTGGACTCCATCCTCAAAACCACCGTTTTTCACTCTCGGCAGCCTCCGGAGCAAAAAACGCAAACGTCCAGCCGCTGCTCCCACAGCAAAGGCCCCAGCGGGGAAAAGTCATGCTGGTCCTCACTGCCTCCGGGAACCCCTTCAAATGCCCCACACCTTTTAGACCTCTCTGCTTTCCTGTGGACTCCATCCTCAAAACCACCATTTTTCACTCTCGGCAGCCTCCGGACCAAAAAGCGCAAACGTCCAGCCGCTGGTCCCACAGCAAAGGCCCCAGTGGGGAAAAGTCATGCTGGTCCTCACTGCCTCCGGGAACCCCTTCAAATGCCCCACACCTTTTGGACCTCTCTGCTTTCCTGTGGACTCCATCCTCAAAACCACCGTTTTTCACTCTCAGCAGCCTCCAGAGCAAAAAACGCAAACGTCTAGCCGCTGCTCCCACAGCAAAGCCCCAGCGGGGAAAAGTCATGCTGGTCCTCACTGCCTCCGGGAACCCCTTCAAATGCCCCACACCTTTTGGACCTCTCTGCTTTCCTGTGGACTCCATCCTCAAAACCACCGTTTTTAACCCTCGGTAGTCTCTGTAGCAAAAGACGCAAACGTCCAGCCGCTGCTCGCACAGCAAAGGCCCCAGCGGGGAAAAGTCATGCTGGTCCTCACTGCCTCCGGGAACCCCTTCAAATGCCCCACACCTTTTGGACCTCTCTGCTTTCCTGTGGACTCCATCCTCAAAACCACCGTTTTTCACTCTCGGCAGCCTCCAGAGCAAAAAACGCAAACGTCCAGCCGCTGCTCCCACAGCAAAGGCCCCAGCGGGGAAAAGTCATGCTGGTCCTCACTGCCTCCGGGAACCCCTTCAAATGCCCCACACCTTTTGGAATTCTCTGCTTTCCTGTGGACTCCACCCTCAAAACCACCGTTTTTCACTCTCGGCAGCCTCCGGAGCAAAAAACGCAAAAGTCCAGCCGCTGCTCCCACAGCAAAGGCCCCAGCGGGGACAAGTCATGCTGGTCCTCACTGCCTCCGGGAACCCCTTCAAATGCCCCACACCTTTTGGACCTCTCTGCTTTCCTGTG
Organism: Vanellus vanellus; assembly: GCF_965231255.1. Classification (NCBI taxonomy): domain Eukaryota; kingdom Metazoa; phylum Chordata; class Aves; order Charadriiformes; family Charadriidae; genus Vanellus; species Vanellus vanellus. Next base: position 74,518 of record NW_028126907.1, on the reverse strand, counting down.
GACTCCATCCTCAAAACCACCGTTTTTCACTCTCGGCAGCCTCCGGAGCAAAAAAACGCAAACGTCCAGCCGCTGCTCCCACAGCAAAGGCCCCAGCGGGGAAAAGTCATGCTGGTCCTCACTGCCTCCGGGAACCCCTTCAAATGCCCCACACCTTTTGGACCTCTCTGTTTTCCTGTGGACTCCATCCTCAAAACCACCGTTTTTCACTCTCGGCAGCCTCCGGAGCAAAAAACGCAGATGTCCAGCCGCTGCTCCCACAGCAAAGGCCCCAGCGGGGAAAAGTCATGCTGGTCCTCAGTGCCTCCGGGAACCCCTTCAAATGCCCCACACCTTTTGGACCTCTCTGCTTTCCTGTGGACTCCATCCTCAAAACCACCGTTTTTCACTCTTGGCATCCGCCGGAGCAAAAAACGCAAACGTCCAGCCGCTGCTCCCACAGCAAAGGTTCCAAGGCGGAAAAGTCATGCTGGTCCTCACTGCCTCCGGGAACCCCTTCAAATGCCCCACACCTTTTGGACCTCTCTGCTTTCCTGTGGACTCCATCCTCAAAACCACCGTTTTTAACCCTCGGTAGTCTCTGTAGCAAAAAACGCCAACGTCCAGCCGCTGCTCCCACAGCAAAGGTTCAAAGGCGGAAAAGTCATGCTGGTCCTCACTGCCTCCGGGAACCCCTTCAAATGCCCCACACCTTTTGGACCTCTCTGCTTTCCTGTGGACTCCATCCTCAAAACCACCGTTTTTCACCCTCAGCAGCCTCCGGAGCAAAAAATGCAAACGTCCAGCCGCTGCTCCCACAGCAAAGGCCCCAGCGGGGAAAAGTCATGCTGGTCCTCACTGCCTCCGGGAACCCCTTCAAATGCCCCACACCTTTTGGACCTCTCTGCTTTCCTGTGGAATCCATCCTCAAAACCACCGTTTTTCACTCTCGGCAGCCTCCGGAGCAAAAAACGCAGATGTCCAGCCGCTGCTCCCACAGCAAAGCCCCAGCGGGGAAAAGTCATGCTGGTCCTCACTGCCTCCGGGAACCCCTTCAAATGCCCCACACCTTTTGGACCTCTCTGCTTTCCTGTGGACTCCATCCTCAAAAGCACCGTTTTTCACTCTCTGCACACTCCGGATCTAAAACCGCAACCGTCCAACCGCTGCTCCCACAGCAAAGGTACCAGAGGCGAAAAGTCATGCTGGTCCTCACTGCCTCCGGGAACCCCTTCAAATGCCCCACGCACTTCGGCCCTCTCTGGTTTCTTACAGACTCTATCTTCAAAACCACCGTTTGTCACTCTCGGCAGCCTCCTTTCGTCTGAGATGCAGTCTCTGGCGCCAGCGCTGAATGGCCCCTCCTGCAGAGCTCTGTCCTTCCCCAGGAAGCGTTAATGAAAAACCTGTTCGCAAAACCCACTCACAGCTACTCGGTCCGAAATGATCTTACCGCTTTTGCCTCGACACATCAAAATATAAACCGTATACTCTTAAAGGTATACCACCTACCCTTGACTCTACACCCCTGGGCGGGGTGACTCCGAGCCACGCGGACATGCACAGATACTACACAGAACACTACAAACAATGTGCCTCAAAGGTGAGGGAAAACTCTCAGCAAGAAGAATCATGCCGGGATGGAAGTCACTGTCGGGCAAGAAGACCTGCGAGTCACAAGGGCCATGTGAGGAGGGGGGGAGGAGTGGGGGGGGAGGGTTCAACGTGGGAATGAGAGGGAAAAGGGGGAGCCAAGAAAGGAGGAAAGAGGAGACAGCTGGGGGAAAAAAAAAAGAAGAAAGGGGAGCAGCAGGGAAGAAACAATGAAGGGGGGGCGGGCGAGGTGTGAAGATGGAAAAACAGAAAGAAAGGGAGGTAGAAAGAGAGAGGGGAGACCTGGAACAGGAGAGACAAGACAGGTGGAAAGAGGGGGACAGCGGATGGAGTGGGGGAAAGAAAGGGAGAAATGGGACGGAGGAAAAATGGAGAAAGAAAAGGGGTGATGGGGGGTGAGGAAATGGGGAAGGGGGGACACGGAACACAGATGGTAGGGGGAACTGAGAAAGAAGGGTAGGGAAAAGGGGGGATGCAGGAGAAGGAAAGGGGGAACAAGGGAGAAAGGGGGAGCATGGAACACATTGGGAGAGCGTCATTGAAAAAGAAGGAACGGGGCAACGGGGGGGAAAGGGCAGAGGGAAAGGACGGGGAAAGGGGCAACGGGGAAGAATTAAAGGGGGTACCAAGGATGAAGGGAAAGAGCAAAACAGGAGGCATAGGGGAAAGGAAGGGGGAAAGGGGGACAGTAGTGTGGGGAAGAAAGGGCACGGGGGGTGGGGGGTATAAGGGATAATGAGGGAACAGGGGAGGTAGAACAAAAGGGGAAATAGGGGACATTGGACAGGGGGAAAGAAAGGCAAAGGGGGAAAGGGGCGACAGGGTGGAAGAAAGGGAAAGGAAAGGGGGAACACGGGGTGGGGGAATAAAGGGAAAGAGGGAAAGGTGGGACGGGAGGGAAGAAAGGGGAAAGGGGACAAGGAAAAGAAGGGTAAAGGGGGATGAGGAGAACGGGAAAGAAAGGGAAAAGGGGGGAATGGGGGAACACAGGGAAGAAGGGGGAAAACAGGGAAAGGGGACAGGGAAGGGTGAAGGGGAAATGCAATGAGCGGTCCCATCACCTGAAATACACTATGCCTTATGTCCCTTCTGCTTTCTTTAAAAATACTGAAACGCCATAGACAGACACATACAAGATGCTAACCTGAACCCCTGCTTGATAGTCTCATCATCAGCCCTATAAAGAGTAATTATATCAGCAACTTACACAGTATACAGCAACATTAGTGAAAAACACAAATTTCCATTTTCGGTAAAGTCGGGAATTCATCGAAATGGAATGGAAAAAACAAAAAGCATGCTATTAAACTCTCCCCCGAGGCTTCCCGGAGGCACGGTGGCTCACATGTGCAGCTGACAGAGGTACCGACGTCCTGGAGCTGTGAGCTGGTGGTGTGCGCTGTCAGGAATGGCTGGGAGTGATCCTTCCTCGCCGTGGGGACCGTCCGCTCCTTGCTGGGGGCAGCCGCCTGTGGAACCCCCTTCTTTTCACTCCTCAGCCAGCTCCAGCAGGCATGTGTGCCCAGGCAGCCCCCGACCCTTGGCACAGCAGGGCCAGCCCCATCCTCAGCCTCACTGGCTGCACCTGAGGCTGCCCCCACTCATCCCCACCTGCAGCCTTTTTAAACCCTTGGCCCCGTCCCACCATCACCTCACTGGTCCCACCTGGGCTGCCCCAGCCCACAGCTGGAGCCCGTCAGGAGCAGGGGCCCTTGCCAAAGCCCCACAGCACATCGCCCCCTCCCCTGCCCCTGTCCCCAGCCACGACCTCTGCACCCAGGGGATGCAAACACATCCAGGGGCACACAAGGGGCAGGAAAAGTTTATTCATTAATGTACGCAAGAAATCCCAGCAGTGAGTTGGCTATAAGGCTCAGTGCCCAAACGCAACAGGACAGAGGGAGAAAAGGCAAGAGAAAAGCAGGAGGAAGGACAGAGGGACATAGAGAAGAGGTGTGAGACAGGGAAGCAGAAAACAGCACGCTGCAAACAAGAGAGGGGTGGGGAGTGGGACAGCCACGTAGAGAGAGGAGAGCGGACAGACTGCGCAAAATAACAGGCATAGAGATGGAGGAACAAATAAGAGCGACAGGGAGCAGGACAGAGGCCAAAGGGACCGGCAGGACAAGAAGACGGAGACAAGACAAGGGGCGGGGAAAATTTCTGCCGTGTCAGGGGGAAAAGAAACATTGGCAAGACATAAAAAATAACACCGGGGATCCGGACAGAGGTAGACATTGAAAGAAAATCTCAAAAGGCAATATGGTACACGAAACATAGACAAAAACTAAAAAATAGGGACAGGGAGATGTAAAAAGAAAGTGAAAAAGAGTGCCTGGGTGCAGGAAAGAGAGGGAAGAATGGGGATTTACAGACAGGGAGACGGCTAGAGGGAGACAAGGACAGAAAATTTTGAAAGCGATGGGATACAAGAATCATACACCAGAATTCAAACCTAGGTACGCAGAGCTGCATGGAGGGAGAGGTAGGAAGACAATTTGAAAAGCGACATAGCACAAGCCACACGGGCAAGAAGTTCAAATTAGTTTGGGGAATCAGAGAGGGAAGGGTAGGAGGGGAAATTAATTTAACTTACTGTTAATCAAATAATGACAAATAGGAACAAACGCAAAATAAAACACCTTCCTGCCACCCCTCCCTCTTTTCCTGGGCGCCTCTTCTCTCCTGACTTCTCTACATCCCACCCCTGACCAACGCAGGGGACATGGCATGGGGGTTGCGGCTCCTTCCTCCTCAGGCTCTTTTTCTGCTCCAGTGGGGGGTCCCTCCCACGAGGCCGCAGGTCTCGCACAGGCTCTCGGCTTCCTTCAGGCACAGCCACCTGCTCCGGCCTCGGGTCCTCCACGCGCCGCAGGGGCACGTTGGCTCCACCCTGGACCTCCCTGGACTGCAGGGGAACAGCCTGCCTCACCATGGTCTTCACCACAGGCTGCAGGAGAACCTCTGCTCTGCTTCCTACCAGCGCTGCCGATGGGCTCAGCTTTAACCAGCAGCACATCCGTCTCAGCGTGGGAACTGGCTGTGCCCAACATGGGAACAACACCCGGTGTCTTCTCACAGAACCCACCCCTGCAGCCCCCGCCCCAGCTAACGACACCTCGCATGGTAAACCCAATGCAACAGCGATGGGCTACAGGCCAGGAAGAAGGAAGCAACAGGAAACCACGCTGACAGAGATGAAAAAAAAAAAAAAAAACAAAAACGCACAAAACAAAAAAGAGCAATGAGCCACAAGGCAGAGAAGAAGGAATTAAAAAAAGGGGCAGTGAGGTAGACAGAGATAAACTGAAACATACCAAAAAACCTCGATGAGCTGAAGGAGAGAGACAGAGCAATTAAAGAATGGGGACGGGGAGCCAGGCAGAGAGAGAACAATAAAGGTAAAAACGGACTGTGGGACACATATTTTATATTCTAAAATCCTTTATGTAACAGAGGTTTTTTGTAGAGTAGATTTTTATTTTGAACACCTTCGCTATACGCAAACAAATAGTCATATGTCAATAGATAGTAAAATGAGAGGGTTTTCTCTATTGCAATGGCTCCCACCCATGTTTCCAGATTGTAACGTTTTCTAATGTCCCCTATGAATCTCCCTCCTCTGAGGCATACAACCCCAACAATGGACCTTGGGCTGCCGTAAATGGCATCATCCTATTTCAGCGTATTACCAAATAGGCCAGAAGAAAGAGGAAGGATTCAGGTGGACATGCGGCACCTCCTTTAAAGATGAGAAGTATTTGAAGACTTCAAATGAGTGTTGATCCATCTGAAGAAATTTTGCAGCCATTGTTAGTGTGGCAGTAAAGCTGCTGTCTGTTCTCGGGAAAGGGCTTGTCCCTCCCCCTTTCCCTTCAGGTGGAAATGTATGCGTGTGATTCTATACTAAAAAATAAAAAAATAATAAGGAGGAGAGGGGAAAGGGGGGACGGAACAGTGCAGAACAAAAAGGAGAAAAAGTGGGACAGGGGAAAAACAAAAAGGGGGGGAAGAGGGAAAAAAGGAAAGGGGGGAAGGGAAAGTAGAAACACTGGGAGAGAAAGAGGGGACGGGCAAGGCGCAAAAATGGAAAAACAGGAACAACGGTTAGGAGGTGGAGGCCGGAAGGTGGAGGCCAGGAGATAGAGGCCGGAAGGTGGAGGCCAGGAGATAGAGGCCGGAAGGTGGAGGCCGGAGGCCAGAAAGTAAAAGCCGGAAAGTGGAGGCCAGAGGACGAAAAGTGGAAGCCAGAGGATGAAAAGTGGAGGCCGGAAAGGGGAGGCCAGAGGCCCAAGAAGTGGAGGCCCAAGAAGTGGAGGCCCAAAAAGTGGAGGCCCAAAAAGTGGAGGCCCAAAAAGTGGAGGCCCAAAAAGCGGAGGCCCAAAAAGCGGAGGCCCAAAAAGCGGAGGCCCAAAAAGCGGAGGCCCAAAAAGCGGAGGCGCAAAAAGCGGAGGCCCAAAAAGCGGAGGCGCAAAAAGCGGAGGCGCAAAAAGCGGAGGCCCAAAAAGCGGAGGCCCAAAAAGCGGAGGCCGGAGGCCAAACAAAAAAATTTTGTAATTTTCATAATTCATTGCCTCAAAACAACCGTTTTTAACCCTCTGTAGTCTCTGTATCAAAAAACGCAAACGTCCAGCCGCTGCTCCCACAGCAAAGGTTCCAAGGCGGAAAAGTCATGCTGGTCCTCACTGCCTCTGGGAACCCCTTCAAATGCCCCACACTATTTGGACCTCTCTGCTTTCCTGTGGACTCCATCCTCAAAACCACCGTTTTTCACTCTCGGCAGCCTCCGGAGCAAAAAACGCAAACGTCCAGCCGCTGCTACCACAGCAAAGGCCCCAGCGGGGAAAAGTCATGCTGGTCCTCACTGCCTCCGGGAACCCCTTCAAATGCCCCACACCTTTTGGACCTCTCTGTTTTCATGTGGGCTCCATCCTCAAAACCGCCATTTTTCACTCTCGGCAGCCTCCGGAGCAAAAAACGCAAACGTCCAGCCGCTGGTCCCACAGCAAAGGCCCCAGCGGGGAAAAGTCATGCTGGTCCTCACTGCCTCCGGGAACCCCTTCAAATGCCCCACACCTTTTAGACCTCTCTGCTTTCCTGTGGACTCCATCCTCAAAACCACCGTTTTTAACCCTCGGCAGCCTCCGGAGCAAAAAGCTCAAACGTCCAGCCGCTGCTCCCACAGCAAAGGCCCCAGCGGGGAAAAGTCATTCTGGTCCTCACTGCCTCCGGGAACCCCTTCAAATGCCCCACACCTTTTGGACCTCTCTGCTTTCCTGTGGACTCCATCCTCAAAACCACCGTTTTTCACTCTCGATAGCCTCCGGAGCAAAAAACGCAAACGTCCAGCCGCTGCTCCCACAGCAAAGGCCCCAGCGGGGAAAAGTCATGCTGGTCCTCACTGCCTCCAGGAACCCCTTAAAATGCCCCATACCTTTTAGACCTCTCTGCTTTCCTGAGGACTCCATCCTCAAAACCACCGTTTTTAACCCTCGGCAGCCTCCGGAGCAAAAAGCTCAAACGTCCAGCCGCTGCTCCCACAGCAAAGGCCCCAGCGGGGAAAAGTCATGCTGGTCCTCACTGCCTCCGGGAACCCCTTCAAATGCCCCATACCTTTTGGACCTCTCTGCTTTCCTGTGGACTCCATCCTCAAAACCACCGTTTTTGACTCTCGGCAGCCTCCGGAGCAAAAAACGCAAACGTCCAGCCGCTGCTCCCACAGCAAAGGTTCCAAGCGGAAAAGTCATGCTGGTCCTCACTGCCTCCGGGAACCCCTTCAAATGCCCCATACCTTTTAGACCTCTCTGCTTTCCTGAGGACTCCATCCTCAAAACCACCGTTTTTAACCCTCGGCAGCCTCCGGAGCAAAAAGCTCAAACGTCCAGCCGCTGCTCCCACAGCAAAGGCCCCAGCGGGGAAAAGTCATGCTGGTCCTCACTCCCTCCGGGAACCCCTTCAAATGCCCCATACCTTTTGGACCTCTCTGCTTTCCTGTGGACTCCATCCTCAAAACCACCGTTTTTCACTCTCGGCAGCCTCCGGAGCAAAAAACGCAAACGTCCAGCCGCTGCTCCCACAGCAAAGGTTCCAAGGCGGAAAAGTCATGCTGGTCCTCACTGCCTCCGGGAACCCCTTCAAATGCCCCACACCTTTTGGATCTCTCTGCTTTCCTGTGGATTCCATCCTCAAAACCACCGTTTTTCACTCTCGGCAGCCTCCGGAGCAAAAAACGCAAACGTCCAGCCGCTGCTCCCACAGCAAAGGCCCCAGCGGGGAAAAGTCATGCTGGTCCTCACTGCCTCCGGGAACCCCTTCAAATGCCCCACACCTTTTGGACCTCTCTGCTTTCCTGTGGACTCCATCCTCAAAACCACCGTTTTTCACTCTTGGCAGCCTCCGGAGCAAAAAACGCAAACGTCCAGCCGCTGCTCCCACAGCAAAGGCCCCAGCGGGGACAAGTCATGCTGGTCCTCACTGCCTCCGGGAACCCCTTCAAATGCCCCATACCTTTTAGACCTCTCTGCTTTCCTGTGGACTCCATCCTCAAAATCACCGTTTTTCACTCTTGGCAGCCTCCGGAGGAAAAACCGCAAACGTCCAGCCGCTGCTCCCACAGCAAAGGCCCCAGCGGGGAAAAGTCATGCTGGTCCTCACTGCCTCCGGGAACCCCTTCAAATGCACCACACCTTTTGGACCTCTCTGCTTTCCTGTGGACTCCATCCTCAAAACCACAGTTTTTCACTCTCGGCAGCCTCCGGAGCAAAAAACGCAAACGTCCAGCCGCTGCTCCCACAGCAAAGGTTCCAAGGCGGAAAAGTCATGCTGGTCCTCACTGCCTCCGGGAACCCCTTCAAATGCCCCACACCTTTTGGACCTCTCTGCTTTCATGTGGACTCCATCCTCAAAACCACCGTTTTTCACTCTCGGCAGCCTCCGGAGCAAAAAACGCAAACGTCCAGCCGCTGCTCCCACAGCAAATGCCCCAGCGGGGAAAAGTCATGCTGGTCCTCACTGCCTCCGGGAACCCCTTCAAATGCCCCATACCTTTTAGACCTCTCTGCTTTCCTGTGGACTCCATCCTCAAAACCACCGTTTTTAACCCTCGGCAGCCTCCGGAGCAAAAAACGCAAACGTCCAGCCGCTGCTCCCACAGCAAAGGCCCCAGCGGGGAAAAGTCATGCTGGTCCTCACTGCCTCCGGGAACCCCTTCAAATGCCCCACACCTTTTGGACCTCTCTGTTTTCCTGTGGACTCCATCCTCAAAACCACCGTTTTTCACTCTCGGCAGCCTCCGGAGCAAAAAACGCAAACGTCCAGCCGCTTCTACCACAGCAAAGGCCCCAGCGGGGAAAAGTCATGCTGGTCCTCACTGCCTCCGGGAACCCCTTCAAATGCCCCATACCTTTTAGACCTCTCTGCTTTCCTGTGGACTCCATCCTCAAAACCACCGTTTTTAACCCTCGGCAGCCTCCGGAGCAAAAAGCTCAAACGTCCAGCCGCTGCTCCCACAGCAAAGGCCCCAGCGGGGAAAAGTCATGCTGGTCCTCACTGCCTCCGGGAACCCCTTCAAATGCCCCACACCTTTTGGACCTCTCTGCTTTCCTGTGGACTCCATCCTCAAAACCACCGTTTTTCACTCTCGATAGCCTCCGGAGCAAAAAGCGCAAACGTCCAGCCACTGCTCCCACAGCAAAGGCCCCAGTGGGGAAAAGTCATGCTGGTCCTCACTGCCTCCGGGAACCCCTTCAAATGCCCCACACCTTTTGGACCTCTCTGCTTTCCTGTGGACTCCATCCTCAAAACCACCGTTTTTCACTCTCGGCAGCCTCCGGAGCAAAAAACGCAAACGTCCAGCCACTGCTCCCACAGCAAAGGCCCCAGCGGGGAAAAGTCATGCTGGTCCTCACTGCCTCCGGGAACCCCTTCAAATGCCCCACACCTTTTGGACCTCTCTGCTTTCCTGTGGACTCCATCCTCAAAACCACCATTTTTCACTCTCGGCAGCCTCCGGAGCAAAAAACGCAAACGTCCAGCCGCTGCTCCCACAGCAAAGGCCCCAGCGGGGAAAAGTCATGCTGGTCCTCACTGCCTCCGGGAACCCCTTCAAATGCCCCACACCTTTTGGACCTCTCTGTTTTCCTGTGGACTCCATCCTCAAAACCACCGTTTTTCACTCTCGGCAGCCTCCGGAGCAAAAAACGCAAACGTCCAGCCGCTTCTACCACAGCAAAGGCCCCAGCAGGGAAAAGTCATGCTGGTCCTCACTGCCTCCGGGAACCCCTTCAAATGCCCCACACCTTTTGGACCTCTCTGCTTTCATGTGGACTCCATCCTCAAAACCACCGTTTTTCACTCTCGGCAGCCTCCGGAGCAAAAAACGCAAACGTCCAGCCGCTGCTCCCACAGCAAAGGCCCCAGCGGGGAAAAGTCATGCTGGTCCTCACTGCCTCCGGGAACCCCTTCAAACGCCCCATACCTTTTAGACCTCTCTGCTTTCCTGTGGACTCCATCCTCAAAACCACCGTTTTTAACCCTCGGCAGCCTCCGGAGAAAAAAGCTCAAACGTCCAGCCGCTGGTCCCACAGCAAAGGCCCCAGCGGGGAAAAGTCATGCTGGTCCTCACTGCCTCCGGGAACCCCTTCAAATGCCCCACACCTTTTGGACCTCTCTGCTTTCCTGTGGACTCCATCCTCAAAACCACCGTTTTTCATTCTCGATAGCCTCCGGAGCAAAAAACTCAAACGTCCAGCCGCTGCTACCACAGCAAAGGCCCCAGCGGGGAAAAGTCATGCTGGTCCTCACTGCCTCCGGGAACCCCTTCAAATGCCCCACACCTTTTGGACCTCTCTGCTTTCCTGTGGACTCCATCCTCAAAACCACCGTTTTTCACTCTCGGCAGCCTCCGGAGCAAAAAACGCAAACGTCCAGCCGCTGCTCCCACAGCAAAGGCCCCAGCGGGGAAAAGTCATGCTGGTCCTCACTGCCTCCGGGAACCCCTTCAAATGCCCCACACCTTTTGCACCTCTCTGCTTTCCTGTGGACTCCATCCTCAAAACCACCATTTTTCACTCTCGGCAGCCTCCGGAGCAAAAAACGCAAACGTCCAGCCGCTGCTTCCACAGCAAAGGCCCCAGCGGGGAAAAGTCATGCTGGTCCTCACTGCCTCCGGGAACCCCTTCAAATGCCCCACACCTTTTGCACCTCTCTGCTTTCCTGTGGACTCCATCCTCAAAACCACCGTTTTTCACTCTCGGCAGCCTCCGGAGCAAAAAACGCAAACGTCCAGCCGCTGCTCCCACAGCAAAGGCCCCAGCGGGGAAAAGTCATGCTGGTCCTCACTGCCTCCGGGAACCCCTTCAAATGCCCCACACCTTTTGGACCTCTCTGCTTTCCTGTGGACTCCATCCTCAAAACCACCGTTTTTCACTCTCGGCAGCCTCCGGAGCAAAAAACGCAAACGTCCAGCCGCTGCTCCCACAGCAAAGGTTCCAAGGCGGAAAAGTCATGCTGGTCCTCACTGCCTCCGGGAACCCCTTCAAATGCCCCACACCTTTTGGACCTCTCTGCTTTCCTGTGGATTCCATCCTCAAAACCACCGTTTTTCACTCTCGGCAGCCTCCGGAGCAAAAAACGCAAACGTCCAGCCGCTGCTCCCACAGCAAAGGCCCCAGCGGGGAAAAGTCATGCTGGTCCTCACTGCCTCCGGGAACCCCTTCAAATGCCCCACACCTTTTGGACCTCTCTGCTTTCCTGTGGACTCCATCCTCAAAACCACCGTTATTAACCCTCGGTAGTCTCTGTAGCAAAAAACGCAAACTTCCAGCCGCTGCTCCCACAGAAAAGGTTCCAAGGCGGAAAAGTCATGCTGGTCCTCACTGCCTCCGGGAACCCCTTCAAATGCCCCACACCTTTTGGACCTCTCTGCTTTCCTGTGGATTCCATCCTCAAAACCACCATTTTTCACTCTCGGCAGCCTCCGGAGCAAAAAACGCAAACGTCCAGCCGCTGCTCCCACAGCAAAGGCCCCAGCGGGGAAAAGTCATGCTGGTCCTCACTGCCTCCGGGAACCCCTTCAAATGCCCCACACCTTTTGGACCTCTCTGCTTTCCTATGGACTCCATCCTCAAAACCACCGTTTTTCACTCTTGGCAGCCTCCAGAGCAAAAAACGTAAACGTCCAGCCGCTGCTCCCACAGCAAAGGCCCCAGCGGGGAAAAGTCATGCTGGTCCTCACTGCCTCCGGGAACCCCTTCAAATGCCCCACACCTTTTGGAACTCTCTGCTTTCCTGTGGAATCCACCCTCAAAACCACCGTTTTTCACTCTCGGCAGCCTCCGGAGCAAAAAACGCAAAAGTCCAGCCGCTGCTCCCACAGCAAAGGCCCCAGCGGGGACAAGTCATGCTGGTCCTCACTGCCTCCGGGAACCCCTTCAAATGCCCCACACCTTTTGGACCTCTCTGCTTTCATGTGGACTCCATCCTCAAAACCACCGTTTTTCACTCTCGGCAGCCTCCGGAGCAAAAAACGCAAACGTCCAGCCGCTGCTCCCACAGCAAATGCCCCAGCGGGGAAAAGTCATGCTGGTCCTCACTGCCTCCGGGAACCCCTTCAAATGCCCCATACCTTTTAGACCTCTCTGCTTTCCTGTGGACTCCATCCTCAAAACCACCGTTTTTAACCCTCGGCAGCCTCCGGAGCAAAAAACGCAAACGTCCAGCCGCTGCTCCCACAGCAAAGGCCCCAGCGGGGAAAAGTCATGCTGGTCCTCACTGCCTCCGGGAACCCCTTCAAATGCCCCACACCTTTTGGACCTCTCTGTTTTCCTGTGGACTCCATCCTCAAAACCACCGTTTTTCACTCTCGGCAGCCTCCGGAGCAAAAAACGCAAACGTCCAGCCGCTTCTACCACAGCAAAGGCCCCAGCGGGGAAAAGTCATGCTGGTCCTCACTGCCTCCGGGAACCCCTTCAAATGCCCCATACCTTTTAGACCTCTCTGCTTTCCTGTGGACTCCATCCTCAAAACCACCGTTTTTAACCCTCGGCAGCCTCCGGAGCAAAAAGCTCAAACGTCCAGCCGCTGCTCCCACAGCAAAGGCCCCAGCGGGGAAAAGTCATGCTGGTCCTCACTGCCTCCGGGAACCCCTTCAAATGCCCCACACCTTTTGGACCTCTCTGCTTTCCTGTGGACTCCATCCTCAAAACCACCGTTTTTCACTCTCGATAGCCTCCGGAGCAAAAAGCGCAAACGTCCAGCCACTGCTCCCACAGCAAAGGCCCCAGTGGGGAAAAGTCATGCTGGTCCTCACTGCCTCCGGGAACCCCTTCAAATGCCCCACACCTTTTGGACCTCTCTGCTTTCCTGTGGACTCCATCCTCAAAACCACCGTTTTTCACTCTCGGCAGCCTCCGGAGCAAAAAACGAAAACGTCCAGCCGCTGCTTCCACAGCAAAGGCCCCAGCGGGGAAAAGTCATGCTGGTCCTCACTGCCTCCGGGAACCCCTTCAAATGCCCCACACCTTTTGCACCTCTCTGCTTTCCTGTGGACTCCATCCTCAAAACCACCGTTTTTCACTCTCGGCAGCCTCCGGAGCAAAAAACGCAAACGTCCAGCCGCTGCTCCCACAGCAAAGGCCCCAGCGGGGAAAAGTCATGCTGGTCCTCACTGCCTCCGGGAACCCCTTCAAATGCCCCACACCTTTTGGACCTCTCTGCTTTCCTGTGGACTCCATCCTCAAAACCACCGTTTTTCACTCTCGGCAGCCTCCGGAGCAAAAAACGCAAACGTCCAGCCGCTGCTCCCACAGCAAAGGTTCCAAGGCGGAAAAGTCATGCTGGTCCTCACTGCCTCCGGGAACCCCTTCAAATGCCCCACACCTTTTGGACCTCTCTGCTTTCCTGTGGATTCCATCCTCAAAACCACCGTTTTTCACTCTCGGCAGCCTCCGGAGCAAAAAACGCAAACGTCCAGCCGCTGCTCCCACAGCAAAGGCCCCAGCGGGGAAAAGTCATGCTGGTCCTCACTGCCTCCGGGAACCCCTTCAAATGCCCCACACCTTTTGGACCTCTCTGCTTTCCTGTGGACTCCATCCTCAAAACCACCGTTATTAACCCTCGGTAGTCTCTGTAGCAAAAAACGCAAACTTCCAGCCGCTGCTCCCACAGAAAAGGTTCCAAGGCGGAAAAGTCATGCTGGTCCTCACTGCCTCCGGGAACCCCTTCAAATGCCCCACACCTTTTGGACCTCTCTGCTTTCCTGTGGATTCCATCCTCAAAACCACCATTTTTCACTCTCGGCAGCCTCCGGAGCAAAAAACGCAAACGTCCAGCCGCTGCTCCCACAGCAAAGGCCCCAGCGGGGAAAAGTCATGCTGGTCCTCACTGCCTCCGGGAACCCCTTCAAATGCCCCACACCTTTTGGACCTCTCTGCTTTCCTATGGACTCCATCCTCAAAACCACCGTTTTTCACTCTTGGCAGCCTCCAGAGCAAAAAACGCAAACGTCCAGCCGCTGCTCCCACAGCAAAGGCCCCAGCGGGGAAAAGTCATGCTGGTCCTCACTGCCTCCGGGAACCCCTTCAAATGCCCCACACCTTTTGGAACTCTCTGCTTTCCTGTGGAATCCACCCTCAAAACCACCGTTTTTCACTCTCGGCAGCCTCCGGAGCAAAAAACGCAAAAGTCCAGCCGCTGCTCCCACAGCAAAGGCCCCAGCGGGGACAAGTCATGCTGGTCCTCACTGCCTCCGGGAACCCCTTCAAATGCCCCACACCTTTTGGACCTCTCTGCTTTCATGTGGACTCCATCCTCAAAACCACCGTTTTTCACTCTCGGCAGCCTCCGGAGCAAAAAACGCAAATGTCCAGCCGCTGCTCCCACAGCAAATGCCCCAGCGGGGAAAAGTCATGCTGGTCCTCACTGCCTCCGGGAACCCCTTCAAATGCCCCATACCTTTTAGACCTCTCTGCTTTCCTGTGGACTCCATCCTCAAAACCACCGTTTTTAACCCTCGGCAGCCTCCGGAGCAAAAAACGCAAACGTCCAGCCGCTGCTCCCACAGCAAAGGCCCCAGCGGGGAAAAGTCATGCTGGTCCTCACTGCCTCCGGGAACCCCTTCAAATGCCCCACACCTTTTGCACCTCTCTGCTTTCCTGTGGACTCCATCCTCAAAACCACCGTTTTTCACTCTCGGCAGCCTCCGGAGCAAAAAACGCAAACGTCCAGCCGCTTCTACCACAGCAAAGGCCCCAGCGGGGAAAAGTCATGCTGGTCCTCACTGCCTCCGGGAACCCCTTCAAATGCCCCATACCTTTTAGACCTCTCTGCTTTCCTGTGGACTCCATCCTCAAAACCACCGTTTTTAACCCTCGGCAGCCTCCGGAGCAAAAAGCTCAAACGTCCAGCCGCTGCTCCCACAGCAAAGGCCCCAGCGGGGAAAAGTCATGCTGGTCCTCACTGCCTCCGGGAACCCCTTCAAATGCCCCACACCTTTTGGACCTCTCTGCTTTCCTGTGGACTCCATCCTCAAAACCACCGTTTTTCACTCTCGATAGCCTCCGGAGCAAAAAGCGCAAACGTCCAGCCACTGCTCCCACAGCAAAGGCCCCAGTGGGGAAAAGTCATGCTGGTCCTCACTGCCTCCGGGAACCCCTTCAAATGCCCCACACCTTTTGGACCTCTCTGCTTTCCTGTGGACTCCATCCTCAAAACCACCGTTTTTCACTCTCGGCAGCCTCCGGAGCAAAAAACGCAAACGTCCAGCCACTGCTCCCACAGCAAAGGCCCCAGCGGGGAAAAGTCATGCTGGTCCTCACTGCCTCCGGGAACCCCTTCAAATGCCCCACACCTTTTGGACCTCTCTGCTTTCCTGTGGACTCCATCCTCAAAACCACCATTTTTCACTCTCGGCAGCCTCCGGAGCAAAAAACGCAAACGTCCAGCCGCTGCTCCCACAGCAAAGGCCCCAGCGGGGAAAAGTCATGCTGGTCCTCACTGCCTCCGGGAACCCCTTCAAATGCCCCACACCTTTTGGACCTCTCTGTTTTCCTGTGGACTCCATCCTCAAAACCACCGTTTTTCACTCTCGGCAGCCTCCGGAGCAAAAAACGCAAACGTCCAGCCGCTTCTACCACAGCAAAGGCCCCAGCAGGGAAAAGTCATGCTGGTCCTCACTGCCTCCGGGAACCCCTTCAAATGCCCCACACCTTTTGGACCTCTCTGCTTTCATGTGGACTCCATCCTCAAAACCACCGTTTTTCACTCTCGGCAGCCTCCGGAGCAAAAAACGCAAACGTCCAGCCGCTGCTCCCACAGCAAAGGCCCCAGCGGGGAAAAGTCATGCTGGTCCTCACTGCCTCCGGGAACCCCTTCAAACGCCCCATACCTTTTAGACCTCTCTGCTTTCCTGTGGACTCCATCCTCAAAACCACCGTTTTTAACCCTCGGCAGCCTCCGGAGAAAAAAGCTCAAACGTCCAGCCGCTGGTCCCACAGCAAAGGCCCCAGCGGGGAAAAGTCATGCTGGTCCTCACTGCCTCCGGGAACCCCTTCAAATGCCCCACACCTTTTGGACCTCTCTGCTTTCCTGTGGACTCCATCCTCAAAACCACCGTTTTTCATTCTCGATAGCCTCCGGAGCAAAAAACGCAAACGTCCAGCCGCTGCTACCACAGCAAAGGCCCCAGCGGGGAAAAGTCATGCTGGTCCTCACTGCCTCCGGGAACCCCTTCAAATGCCCCACACCTTTTGGACCTCTCTGCTTTCCTGTGGACTCCATCCTCAAAACCACCGTTTTTCACTCTCGGCAGCCTCCGGAGCAAAAAACGCAAACGTCCAGCCGCTGCTCCCACAGCAAAGGCCCCAGCGGGGAAAAGTCATGCTGGTCCTCACTGCCTCCGGGAACCCCTTCAAATGCCCCACACCTTTTGCACCTCTCTGCTTTCCTGTGGACTCCATCCTCAAAACCACCATTTTTCACTCTCGGCAGCCTCCGGAGCAAAAAACGCAAACGTCCAGCCGCTGCTTCCACAGCAAAGGCCCCAGCGGGGAAAAGTCATGCTGGTCCTCACTGCCTCCGGGAACCCCTTCAAATGCCCCACACCTTTTGCACCTCTCTGCTTTCCTGTGGACTCCATCCTCAAAACCACCGTTTTTCACTCTCGGCAGCCTCCGGAGCAAAAAACGCAAACGTCCAGCCGCTGCTCCCACAGCAAAGGTTCCAAGGCGGAAAAGTCATGCTGGTCCTCACTGCCTCCGGGAACCCCTTCAAATGCCCCACACCTTTTGGACCTCTCTGCTTTCCTGTGGATTCCATCCTCAAAACCACCGTTTTTCACTCTCGGCAGCCTCCGGAGCAAAAAACGCAAACGTCCAGCCGCTGCTCCCACAGCAAAGGCCCCAGCGGGGAAAAGTCATGCTGGTCCTCACTGCCTCCGGGAACCCCTTCAAATGCCCCACACCTTTTGGACCTCTCTGCTTTCCTGTGGACTCCATCCTCAAAACCACCGTTTTTCACTCTTGGCAGCCTCCAGAGCAAAAAACGCAAACGTCCAGCCGCTGCTCCCACAGCAAAGGCCCCAGCGGGGACAAGTCATGCTGGTCCTCACTGCCTCCGGGAACCCCTTCAAATGCCCCACACCTTTTGGACCTCTCTGCTTTCATGTGGACTCCATCCTCAAAACCACCGTTTTTCACTCTCGGCAGCGTCCGGAGCAAAAAACGCAAACGTCCAGCCGCTGCTCCCACAGCAAAGGCCCCAGCGGGGAAAAGTCATGCTGGTCCTCACTGCCTCCGGGAACCCCTTCAAATGCCCCATACCTTTTAGACCTCTCTGCTTTCCTGTGGACTCCATCCTCAAAATCACCGTTTTTCACTCTTGGCAGCCTCCGGAGCAAAAAACGCAAACGTCCAGCCGCTGCTCCCACAGCAAAGGCCCCAGCGGGGAAAAGTCATGCTGGTCCTCACTGCCTCCGGGAACCCCTTCAAATGCCCCACACCTTTTGGACCTCTCTGCTTTCCTGTGGACTCCATCCTCAAAACCACAGTTTTTCACTCTCGGCAGCCTCCGGAGCAAAAAACGCAAACGTCCAGCCGCTGCTCCCACAGCAAAGGCCCCAGCGGGGAAAAGTCATGCTGGTCCTCACTGCCTCCGGGAACCCCTTCAAATGCCCCACACCTTTTGGACCTCTCTGCTTTCCTGTGGACTCCATCCTCAAAACCACCGTTTTTCACTCTCGGCAGCCTCCGGAGCAAAAAACGCAAACGTCCAGCCGCTACTCCCACAGCAAAGAACCCAGCGGGGAAAAGTCATGCTGGTCCTCACTGCCTCCGGGAACCCCTTCAAATGCCCCACACCTTTTGGACCTCTCTGTTTTCCTGTGGACTCCATCCTCAAAATCACCATTTTTCACTCTCGGCAGCCTCCGGAGCAAAAAACGCAAACGTCCAGCCGCTGGTCCCACAGCAAAGGCCCCAGCGGGGAAAAGTCATGCTGGTCCTCACTGCCTCCGGGAACCCCTTCAAATGCCCCACACCTTTTGGACCTCTCTGCTTTCCTGTGGACTCCATCCTCAAAACCACCGTTTTTCAATCTTGGCATCCGCCAGAGCAAAAAACGCAAACGTCCAGCCGCTGCTCCCACAGCAAAGGTTCCAAGGCGGAAAAGTCATGCTGGTCCTCACTGCCTCTGGGAACCCCTTCAAATGCCCCACACCTTTTGGACCTCTCTGTTTTCCTGTGGACTCCATCCTCAAAACCACCGTTTTTCACTCTCAGCAGCCTCCGGAGCAAAAAACGCAAACGTCCAGCCGCTGCTCCCACAGCAAAGGCCCCAGCGGGGACAAGTCATGCTGGTCCTCACTGCCTCCGGGAACCCCTTCAAATGCCCCACACCTTTTGGACCTCTCTGTTTTCATGTGGGCTCCATCCTCAAAACCGCCATTTTTCACTCTCGGCAGCCTCCGGAGCAAAAAACGCAAACGTCCAGCCGCTGGTCCCACAGCAAAGGCCCCAGCGGGGAAAAGTCATGCTGGTCCTCACTGCCTCCGGGAACCCCTTCAAATGCCCCACACCTTTTAGACCTCTCTGCTTTCCTGTGGACTCCATCCTCAAAACCACCGTTTTTAACCCTCGGCAGCCTCCGGAGCAAAAAACGCAAACGTCCAGCCGCTGCTCCCACAGCAAAGGCCCCAGCGGGGAAAAGTCATTCTGGTCCTCACTGCCTCCGGGAACCCCTTCAAATGCCCCACACCTTTTGGACCTCTCTGCTTTCCTGTGGACTCCATCCTCAAAACCACCGTTTTTCACTCTCGATAGCCTCCGGAGCAAAAAACGCAAACGTCCAGCCGCTGCTCCCACAGCAAAGGCCCCAGCGGGGAAAAGTCATGCTGGTCCTCACTGCCTCCAGGAACCCCTTAAAATGCCCCATACCTTTTAGACCTCTCTGCTTTCCTGAGGACTCCATCCTCAAAACCACCGTTTTTAACCCTCGGCAGCCTCCGGAGCAAAAAGCTCAAACGTCCAGCCGCTGCTCCCACAGCAAAGGCCCCAGCGGGGAAAAGTCATGCTGGTCCTCACTGCCTCCGGGAACCCCTTCAAATGCCCCATACCTTTTGGACCTCTCTGCTTTCCTGTGGACTCCATCCTCAAAACCACCGTTTTTCACTCTCGGCAGCCTCCGGAGCAAAAAACGCAAACGTCCAGCCGCTGCTCCCACAGCAAAGGTTCCAAGGCGGAAAAGTCATGCTGGTCCTCACTGCCTCCGGGAACCCCTTCAAATGCCCCATACCTTTTAGACCTCTCTGCTTTCCTGTGGACTCCATCCTCAAAACCACCGTTTTTAACCCTCGGCAGCCTCCGGAGCAAAAAGCTCAAACGTCCAGCCGCTGCTCCCACAGCAAAGGCCCCAGCGGGGAAAAGTCATGCTGGTCCTCACTGCCTCCGGGAACCCCTTCAAATGCCCCATACCTTTTGGACCTCTCTGCTTTCCTGTGGACTCCATCCTCAAAACCACCGTTTTTCACTCTCGGCAGCCTCCGGAGCAAAAAACGCAAACGTCCAGCCGCTGCTCCCACAGCAAAGGTTCCAAGGCGGAAAAGTCATGCTGGTCCTCACTGCCTCCGGGAACCCCTTCAAATGCCCCACACCTTTTGGACCTCTCTGCTTTCCTGTGGACTCCATCCTCAAAACCACCGTTTTTCACTCTTGGCAGCCTCCGGAGCAAAAAACGCAAACGTCCAGCCGCTGCTCCCACAGCAAAGGCCCCAGCGGGGACAAGTCATGCTGGTCCTCACTGCCTCCGGGAACCCCTTCAAATGCCCCATACCTTTTAGACCTCTCTGCTTTCCTGTGGACTCCATCCTCAAAATCACCGTTTTTCACTCTTGGCAGCCTCCGGAGGAAAAACCGCAGACGTCCAGCCGCTGCTCCCACAGCAAAGGCCCCAGCGGGGAAAAGTCATGCTGGTCCTCACTGCCTCCGGGAACCCCTTCAAATGCACCACACCTTTTGGACCTCTCTGCTTTCCTGTGGACTCCATCCTCAAAACCACAGTTTTTCACTCTCGGCAGCCTCCGGAGCAAAAAACGCAAACGTCCAGCCGCTGCTCCCACAGCAAAGGTTCCAAGGCGGAAAAGTCATGCTGGTCCTCACTGCCTCCGGGAACCCCTTCAAATGCCCCACACCTTTTGGACCTCTCTGCTTTCATGTGGACTCCATCCTCAAAACCACCGTTTTTCACTCTCGGCAGCCTCCGGAGCAAAAAACGCAAACGTCCAGCCGCTGCTCCCACAGCAAAGGCCCCAGCGGGGAAAAGTCATGCTGGTCCTCACTGCCTCCGGGAACCCCTTCAAACGCCCCATACCTTTTAGACCTCTCTGCTTTCCTGTGGACTCCATCCTCAAAACCACCGTTTTTAACCCTCGGCAGCCTCCGGAGAAAAAAGCTCAAACGTCCAGCCGCTGGTCCCACAGCAAAGGCCCCAGCGGGGAAAAGTCATGCTGGTCCTCACTGCCTCCGGGAACCCCTTCAAATGCCCCACACCTTTTGGACCTCTCTGCTTTCCTGTGGACTCCATCCTCAAAACCACCGTTTTTCATTCTCGATAGCCTCCGGAGCAAAAAACGCAAACGTCCAGCCGCTGCTACCACAGCAAAGGCCCCAGCGGGGAAAAGTCATGCTGGTCCTCACTGCCTCCGGGAACCCCTTCAAATGCCCCACACCTTTTGGACCTCTCTGCTTTCCTGTGGACTCCATCCTCAAAACCACCGTTTTTCACTCTCGGCAGCCTCCGGAGCAAAAAACGCAAACGTCCAGCCGCTGCTCCCACAGCAAAGGCCCCAGCGGGGAAAAGTCATGCTGGTCCTCACTGCCTCCGGGAACCCCTTCAAATGCCCCACACCTTTTGCACCTCTCTGCTTTCCTGTGGACTCCATCCTCAAAACCACCATTTTTCACTCTCGGCAGCCTCCGGAGCAAAAAACGCAAACGTCCAGCCGCTGCTTCCACAGCAAAGGCCCCAGCGGGGAAAAGTCATGCTGGTCCTCACTGCCTCCGGGAACCCCTTCAAATGCCCCACACCTTTTGCACCTCTCTGCTTTCCTGTGGACTCCATCCTCAAAACCACCGTTTTTCACTCTCGGCAGCCTCCGGAGCAAAAAACGCAAACGTCCAGCCGCTGGTCCCACAGCAAAGGCCCCAGCGGGGAAAAGTCATGCTGGTCCTCACTGCCTCCGGGAACCCCTTCAAATGCCCCACACCTTTTGGACCTCTCTGCTTTCCTGTGGACTCCATCCTCAAAACCACCGTTTTTCACTCTCGGCAGCCTCCTGAGCAAAAAACGCAAACGTCCAGCCGCTGCTCCCACAGCAAAGGTTCCAAGGCGGAAAAGTCATGCTGGTCCTCACTGCCTCCGGGAACCCCTTCAAATGCCCCACACCTTTTGGACCTCTCTGCTTTCCTGTGGATTCCATCCTCAAAACCACCGTTTTTCACTCTCGGCAGCCTCCGGAGCAAAAAACGCAAACGTCCAGCCGCTGCTCCCACAGCAAAGGCCCCAGCGGGGAAAAGTCATGCTGGTCCTCACTGCCTCCGGGAACCCCTTCAAATGCCCCACACCTTTTGGACCTCTCTGCTTTCCTGTGGACTCCATCCTCAAAACCACCGTTTTTCACTCTTGGCAGCCTCCAGAGCAAAAAACGCAAACGTCCAGCCGCTGCTCCCACAGCAAAGGCCCCAGCGGGGACAAGTCATGCTGGTCCTCACTGCCTCCGGGAACCCCTTCAAATGCCCCACACCTTTTGGACCTCTCTGCTTTCATGTGGACTCCATCCTCAAAACCACCGTTTTTCACTCTCGGCAGCGTCCGGAGCAAAAAACGCAAACGTCCAGCCGCTGCTCCCACAGCAAAGGCCCCAGCGGGGAAAAGTCATGCTGGTCCTCACTGCCTCCGGGAACCCCTTCAAATGCCCCATACCTTTTAGACCTCTCTGCTTTCCTGTGGACTCCATCCTCAAAATCACCGTTTTTCACTCTTGGCAGCCTCCGGAGCAAAAAACGCAAACGTCCAGCCGCTGCTCCCACAGCAAAGGCCCCAGCGGGGAAAAGTCATGCTGGTCCTCACTGCCTCCGGGAACCCCTTCAAATGCCCCACACCTTTTGGACCTCTCTGCTTTCCTGTGGACTCCATCCTCAAAACCACCATTTTTCACTCTCGGCAGCCTCCGGAGCAAAAAACGCAAACGTCCAGCCGCTGCTCCCACAGCAAAGGTTCCAAGGCGGAAAAGTCATGCTGGTCCTCACTGCCTCCGGGAACCCCTTCAAATGCCCCACACCTTTTGGACCTCTCTGCTTTCCTGTGGACTCCATCCTCAAAACCACCGTTTTTCACTCTCGGCAGCCTCCGGAGC
Source organism: Vanellus vanellus (assembly GCF_965231255.1). NCBI lineage: Eukaryota > Metazoa > Chordata > Aves > Charadriiformes > Charadriidae > Vanellus > Vanellus vanellus. The sequence continues at coordinate 52,023 of NW_028126907.1, read as the reverse complement.
AAAAAACGCAAACGTCCAGCCGCTGCTCCCACAGCAAAGAACCCAGCGGGGAAAAGTCATGCTGGTCCTCACTGCCTCCGGGAACCCCTTCAAATGCCCCACACCTTTTGGACCTCTCTGTTTTCCTGTGGACTCCATCCTCAAAATCACCATTTTTCACTCTCGGCAGCCTCCGGAGCAAAAAACGCAAACGTCCAGCCGCTGGTCCCACAGCAAAGGCCCCAGCGGGGAAAAGTCATGCTGGTCCTCACTGCCTCCGGGAACCCCTTCAAATGCCCCACACCTTTTGGACCTCTCTGCTTTCCTGTGGACTCCATCCTCAAAACCACCGTTTTTCAATCTTGGCATCCGCCAGAGCAAAAAACGCAAACGTCCAGCCGCTGCTCCTACAGCAAAGGCCCCAGCGGGGAAAAGTCATGCTGGTCCTCACTGCCTCCGGGAACCCCTTCAAATGCCCCATACGTTTTAGACCTCTCTGCTTTCCTGTGGACTCCATCCTCAAAACCACCGTTTTTAACCCTCGGCAGCCTCCGGAGCAAAAAGCTCAAACGTCCAGCCGCTGCTCCCACAGCAAAGGCCCCAGCGGGGAAAAGTCATGCTGGTCCTCACTGCCTCCGGGAACCCCTTCAAATGCCCCACACCTTTTGGACCTCTCTGCTTTCCTGTGGACTCCATCCTCAAAACCACCGTTTTTCACTCTCGGCAGCCTCCGGAGCAAAAAACTCAAACGTCCAGCCGCTGCTCCCACAGCAAAGGTTCCAAGGCGGAAAAGTCATGCTGGTCCTCACTGCCTCCGGGAACCCCTTCAAATGCCCCACACCTTTTGGACCTCTCTGTTTTCCTGTGGACTCCATCCTCAAAACCACCGTTTTTCACTCTCGGCAGCCTCCGGAGCAAAAAACGCAAACGTCCAGCCGCTGCTCCCACAGCAAATGCCCCAGCGGGGAAAAGTCATGCTGGTCCTCACTGCCTCCGGGAACCCCTTCAAATGCCCCATACCTTTTAGACCTCTCTGCTTTCCTGTGGACTCCATCCTCAAAACCACCGTTTTAAACCCTCGGCAGCCTCCGGAGCAAAAAGCTCAAACGTCCAGCCGCTGCTCCCACAGCAAAGGCCCCAGCGGGGAAAAGTCATGCTGGTCCTCACTGCCTCCAGGAACCCCTTCAAATGCCCCACACCTTTTGGACCTCTCTGCTTTCATGTGGACTCCATCCTCAAAACCACCGTTTTTCACTCTCGGCAGCCTCCGGAGCAAAAAACGCAAACGTCCAGCCGCTGCTCCCACAGCAAAGGCCCCAGCGGGGAAAAGTCATGCTGGTCCTCACTGCCTCCGGGAACCCCTTCAAATGCCCCACACCTTTTGGACCTCTCTGTTTTCCTGTGGACTCCATCCTCAAAACCACCGTTTTTCACTCTCAGCAGCCTCCGGAGCAAAAAACGCAAACGTCCAGCCGCTGCTCCCACAGCAAAGGCCCCAGCGGGGAAAAGTCATGCTGGTCCTCACTGCCTCCGGGAACCCCTTCAAATGCCCCACACCTTTTGGACCTCTCTGCTTTCGTGTGGACTCCATCCTCAAAACCACCATTTTTCAATCTTGGCATCCGCCGGAGCAAAAAACGCAAACGTCCAGCCGCTGCTCCCACAGCAAAGGTTCCAAGGAGGAAAAGTCATGCTGGTCCTCACTGCCTCCGGGAATCCCTTCAAATGCCCCACACCTTTTGGACCTCTCTGTTTTCCTGTGGACTCCATCCTCAAAACCACCATTTTTCACTCTCGGCAGCCTCCGGAGCAAAAAACGCAAACGTCCAGCCGCTGCTCCCACAGCAAAGGTTCCAAGGCGGAAAAGTCATGCTGGTCCTCACTGCCTCCGGGAACCCCTTCAAATGCCCCATACCTTTTAGACCTCTCTGCTTTCCTGTGGACTCCATCCTCAAAACCACCGTGTTTAACCCTCGGCAGCCTCCGGAGCAAAAAGCTCAAACGTCCAGCCGCTGCTCCCACAGCAAAGGCCCCAGCGGGGAAAAGTCATGCTGGTCCTCACTGCCTCCGGGAACCCCTTCAAATGCCCCACACCTTTTGGACCTCTCTGCTTTCCTGTGGACTCCATCCTCAAAACCACCATTTTTCACTCTTGGCATCCGCCGGAGCAAAAAACGCAAACGTCCAGCCGCTGCTCCCACAGCAAAGGTTCCAAGGCGGAAAAGTCATGCTGGTCCTCACTGCCTCCGGGAACCCCTTCAAATGCCCCACACCTTTTGGAACTCTGTTTTCCTGTGGACTCCATCCTCAAAACCACCGTTTTTCACTCTCGGCAGCCTCCGGAGCAAAAAACGCAAACGTCCAGCCGCTGCTCCCACAGCAAAGAACCCAGCGGGGAAAAGTCATGCTGGTCCTCACTGCCTCCGGGAACCCCTTCAAATGCCCCACACCTTTTGGACCTCTCTGTTTTCCTGTGGACTCCATCCTCAAAACCACCGTTTTTCACTCTCGGCAGCCTCCGGAGCAAAAAACGCAAACGTCCAGCCGCTTCTACCACAGCAAAGGCCCCAGCGGGGAAAAGTCATGCTGGTCCTCACTGCTCCGGGAACCCCTTCAAATGCCCCACACCTTTTGGACCTCTCTGCTTTCATGTGGACTCCATCCTCAAAACCACCGTTTTTCACTCTCGGCAGCCTCCGGAGCAAAAAACGCAAACGTCCAGCCGCTGCTCCCACAGCAAAGGCCCCAGCGGGGAAAAGTCATGCTGGTCCTCACTGCCTCCGGGAACCCCTTCAAATGCCCCACACCTTTTAGACCTCTCTGCTTTCCTGTGGACTCCATCCTCAAAACCACCGTTTTTAACCCTCGGCAGCCTCCGGAGCAAAAAGCTCAAACGTCCAGCCGCTGCTCCCACAGCAAAGGCCCCAGCGGGGAAAAGTCATGCTGGTCCTCACTGCCTCCGGGAACCCCTTCAAATGCCCCACACCTTTTGGACCTCTCTGCTTTCCTGTGGACTCCATCCTCAAAACCACCGTTTTTCACTCTCGATAGCCTCCGGAGCAAAAAGCGCAAACGTCCAGCCGCTGCTCCCACAGCAAAGGCCCCAGTGGGGAAAAGTCATGCTGGTCCTCACTGCCTCCGGGAACCCCTTCAAATGCCCCACACCTTTTGGACCTCTCTGCTTTCCTGTGGACTCCATCCTCAAAACCACCGTTTTTCACTCTCGGCAGCCTCCGGAGCAAAAACGCAAACGTCCAGCCACTGCTCCCACAGCAAAGGCCCCAGCGGGGAAAAGTCATGCTGGTCCTCACTGCCTCCGGGAACCCCTTCAAATGCCCCACACCTTTTGGACCTCTCTGCTTTCCTGTGGACTCCATCCTCAAAACCACCATTTTTCACTCTCGGCAGCCTCCGGAGCAAAAAACGCAAACGTCCAGCCGCTTCTACCACAGCAAAGGCCCCAGCAGGGAAAAGTCATGCTGGTCCTCACTGCCTCCGGGAACCCCTTCAAATGCCCCACACCTTTTGGACCTCTCTGCTTTCATGTGGACTCCATCCTCAAAACCACCGTTTTTCACTCTCGGCAGCCTCCGGAGCAAAAAACGCAAACGTCCAGCCGCTGCTCCCACAGCAAAGCCCCAGCGGGGAAAAGTCATGCTGGTCCTCACTGCCTCCGGGAACCCCTTCAAATGCCCCATACCTTTTAGACCTCTCTGCTTTCCTGTGGAATCCATCCTCAAAACCACCGTTTTTAACCCTCGGCAGCCTCCGGAGCAAAAAGCTCAAACGTCCAGCTGCTGCTCCCACAGCAAAGGCCCCAGCGGGGAAAAGTCATGCTGGTCCTCACTGCCTCCGGGAACCCCTTCAAATGCCCCACACCTTTTGGACCTCTCTGCTTTCCTGTGGACTCCATCCTCAAAACCACCGTTTTTCATTCTCGATAGCCTCCAGAGCAAAAAACGCAAACGTCCAGCCGCTGCTACCACAGCAAAGGCCCCAGCGGGGAAAAGTCATGCTGGTCCTCACTGCCTCCGGGAACCCCTTCAAATGCCCCACACCTTTTGGACCTCTCTGCTTTCCTGTGGACTCCATCCTCAAAACCACCGTTTTTCACTCTCGGCAGCCTCCGGAGCAAAAAACGCAAACGTCCAGCCGCTGCTTCCACAGCAAAGGCCCCAGCGGGGAAAAGTCATGCTGGTCCTCACTGCCTCCGGGAACCCATTCAAATGCCCCACACCTTTTGGACCTCTCTGCTTTCCTGTGGACTCCATCCTCAAAACCACCGTTTTTCACTCTCGGCAGCCTCCGGAGCAAAAAACGCAAACGTCCAGCCGCTGGTCCCACAGCAAAGGCCCCAGCGGGGAAAAGTCATGCTGGTCCTCACTGCCTCCGGGAACCCCTTCAAATGCCCCACACCTTTTGGACCTCTCTGTTTTCCTGTGGACTCCATCCTCAAAACCACCGATTTTCACTCTCGGCAGCCTCCGGAGCAAAAAACGCAAACGTCCAGCCGCTGGTCCCACAGCAAAGGCCCCAGCGGGGAAAAGTCATGCTGGTCCTCACTGCCTCCGGGAACCCCTTCAAATGCCCCACACCTTTTGGACCTCTCTGCTTTCATGTGGACTCCATCCTCAAAACCACCGTTTTTCACTCTCGGCAGCCTCCGGAGCAAAAAACGCAAACGTCCAGCCGCTGCTCCCACAGCAAAGGCCCCAGCGGGGAAAAGTCATGCTGGTCCTCACTGCCTCCGGGAACCCCTTCAAATGCCCCATACCTTTTAAACCTCTCTGCTTTCCTGTGGACTCCATCCTCAAAACCACCGTTTTTAACCCGTGGCAGCCTCCGGAGCAAAAAGCTCAAACGTCCAGCCGCTGCTCCCACAGCAAAGGCCCCAGCGGGGAAAAGTCATGCTCGTCCTCACTGCCTCCGGGAACCCCTTCAAATGCCCCACACCTTTTGGACCTCTCTGCTTTCCTGTGGACTCCATCCTCAAAACCACCGTTTTTCACTCTCGATAGCCTGCGGAGCAAAAAACGCAAACGTCCAGCCGCTGCTACCACAGCAAAGGCCCCAGCGGGGAAAAGTCATGCTGGTCCTCACTGCCTCCGGGAACCCCTTCAAATGCCCCACACCTTTTGGACCTCTCTGCTTTCCTGTGGACTCCATCCTCAAAACCACCGTTTTTCACTCTCGGCAGCCTCCGGAGCAAAAAACGCAAACGTCCAGCCGCTGCTCCCACAGCAAAGGCCCCAGCGGGGAAAAGTCATGCTGGTCCTCACTGCCTCCGGGAACCCCTTCAAATGCCCCACACCTTTTGGACCTCTCTGCTTTCCTGTGGACTCCATCCTCAAAACCACCATTTTTCACTCTCGGCAGCCTTCGGAGCAAAAAACGCAAACGTCCAGCCGCTGCTCCCACAGCAAAGGCCCCAGCGGGGAAAAGTCATGCTGGTCCTCACTGCCTCCGGGAACCCCTTCAAATGCCCCACACCTTTTGGACCTCTCTGTTTTCCTGTGGACTCCATCCTCAAAACCACCGTTTTTCACTCTCGGCAGCCTCCAGAGCAAAAAACGCAAACGTCCAGCCGCTGCTTCCACAGCAAAGGCCCCAGCGGGGAAAAGTCATGCTGGTCCTCACTGCCTCCGGGAACCCCTTCAAATGCCCCACACCTTTTGGACCTCTCTGTTTTCCTGTGGACTCCATCCTCAAAACCACCGTTTTTCACTCTCGGCAGCCTCCGGAGCAAAAAACGCAAACGTCCAGCCGCTGGTCCCACAGCAAAGGCCCCAGCGGGGAAAAGTCATGCTGGTCCTCACTGCCTCCGGGAACCCCTTCAAATGCCCCACACCTTTTGGACCTCTCTGCTTTCCTGTGGACTCCATCCTCAAAACCACCGTTTTTCACTCTCGGCAGCCTCCGGAGCAAAAAACGCAAACGTCTAGCCGCTTCTACCACAGCAAAGGCCCCAGCGGGGAAAAGTCATGCTGGTCCTCACTGCCTCCGGGAACCCCTTCAAATGCCCCACACCTTTTGGACCTCTCTGCTTTCATGTGGACTCCATCCTCAAAACCACCGTTTTTCACTCTCGGCAGCCTCCGGAGCAAAAAACGCAAACGTCCAGCCGCTGCTCCCACAGCAAAGGCCCCAGCGGGGAAAAGTCATGCTGGTCCTCACTGCCTCCGGGAACCCCTTCAAATGCCCCATACCTTTTAGACCTCTCTGCTTTCCTGTGGACTCCATCCTCAAAACCACCGTTTTTAACCCTTGGCAGCCTCCGGAGCAAAAAGCTCAAACGTCCAGCCGCTGCTCCCACAGCAAAGGCCCCAGCGGGGAAAAGTCATGCTCGTCCTCACTGCCTCCGGGAACCCCTTCAAATGCCCCACACCTTTTGGACCTCTCTGCTTTCCTGTGGACTCCATCCTCAAAACCACCGTTTTTCACTCTCGATAGCCTCCGGAGCAAAAAACGCAAACGTCCAGCCGCTGCTACCACAGCAAAGGCCCCAGCGGGGAAAAGTCATGCTGGTCCTCACTGCCTCCGGGAACCCCTTCAAATGCACCACACCTTTTGGACCTCTCTGCTTTCCTGTGGACTCCATCCTCAAAACCACCGTTTTTCACTCTCGGCAGCCTCCGGAGCAAAAAACGCAAACGTCCAGCCGCTGCTCCCACAGCAAAGGCCCCAGCGGGGAAAAGTCATGCTGGTCCTCACTGCCTCCGGGAACCCCTTCAAATGCCCCACACCTTTTGGACCTCTCTGCTTTCCTGTGGACTCCATCCTCAAAACCACCATTTTTCACTCTCGGCAGCCTTCGGAGCAAAAAACGCAAACGTCCAGCCGCTGCTCCCACAGCAAAGGCCCCAGCGGGGAAAAGTCATGCTGGTCCTCACTGCCTCCGGGAACCCCTTCAAATGCCCCACACCTTTTGGACCTCTCTGTTTTCCTTTGGACTCCATCCTCAAAACCACCGTTTTTCACTCTCGGCAGCCTCCAGAGCAAAAAACGCAAACGTCCAGCCGCTTCTACCACAGCAAAGGCCCCAGCGGGGAAAAGTCATGCTGGTCCTCACTGCCTCCGGGAACCCCTTCAAATGCCCCACACCTTTTGGACCTCTCTGCTTTCATGTGGACTCCATCCTCAAAACCACCGTTTTTCACTCTCGGCAGCCTCCGGAGCAAAAAACGCAAACGTCCAGCCGCTGCTCCCACAGCAAAGGCCCCAGCGGGGAAAAGTCATGCTGGTCCTCACTGCCTCCGGGAACCCCTTCAAATGCCCCACACCTTTTGGACCTCTCTGCTTTCCTGTGGACTCCATCCTCAAAACCACCGTTTTTAACCGTCGGCAGCCTCCGGAGCAAAAAGCTCAAACGTCCAGCCGCTGCTCCCACAGCAAAGGCCCCAGCGGGGAAAAGTCATGCTGGTCCTCACTTCCTCCGGGAACCCCTTCAAATGCCCCACACCTTTTGGACCTCTCTGCTTTCCTGTGGACTCCATCCTCAAAACCACCGTTTTTCACTCTCGATAGCCTCCGGAGCAAAAAACGCAAACGTCCAGCCGCTGCTACCACAGCAAAGGCCCCAGCGGGGAAAAGTCATGCTGGTCCTCACTGCCTCCGGGAACCCCTTCAAATGCCCCACACCTTTTGGACCTCTCTGCTTTCCTGTGGACTCCATCCTCAAAACCACCGTTTTTCACTCTCGGCAGCCTCCGGAGCAAAAAACGCAAACGTCCAGCCGCTGCTCCCACAGCAAAGGCCCCAGCGGGGAAAAGTCATGCTGGTCCTCACTGCCTCCGGGAACCCCTTCAAATGCCCCACACCTTTTGGACCTCTCTGCTTTCCTGTGGACTCCATCCTCAAAACCACCGTTTTTCAATCTTGGCGTCCGCCGGAGCAAAAAACGCAAACGTCCAGCCGCTGCTCCCACAGCAAAGGTTCCAAGGCGGAAAAGTCATGCTGGTCCTCACTGCCTCCGGGAACCCCTTCAAATGCCCCCACACCTTTTGGACCTCTCTGCTTTCCTGTGGACTCCATCCTCAAAACCACCGTTTTTCACTCTCGGCAGCCTCCGGAGCAAAAAACGAAAACGTCCAGCCGCTGCTCCCACAGCAAAGCCCCAGCGGGTAAAAGTCATGCTGGTCCTCACTGCCTCCGGGAACCCCTTCAAATGCCCCACACCTTTTGGACCTCTCTGCTTTCCTGTGGACTCCATCCTCAAAAACACCGTTTTTAACCCTCGGTAGTCTCTGTAGCAAAAAACGCAAACGTCCAGCCGCTGCTACCACAGCAAAGGTTCAAAGGCGGAAAAGTCATGCTGGTCCTCACTGCCTCCGGGAACCCCTTCAAATGCCCCACACCTTTTGGACCTCTCTGCTTTCCTGTGGACTCCATCCTCAAAACCACCGTTTTTCACCCTCAGCAGCCTCCGGAGCAAAATATGCAAACGTCCAGCCGCTGCTCCCACAGCAAAGGCCCCAGCGGGGAAAAGTCATGCTGGTCCTCACTGCCTCCGGGAACCCCTTCAAATGCCCCACACCTTTTGGACCTCTCTGCTTTCCTGTGGACTCCATCCTCAAAACACCTGATTTTCACTCTCGGCAGCCTCCGGAGCAAAAAACGCAAACGTCCAGCCGCTGGTCCCACAGCAAAGGCCCCAGCGGGGAAAAGTCATGCTGGTCCTCACTGCCTCCGGGAACCCCTTCAAATGCCCCACACCTTTTGGACCTCTCTGCTTTCCTGTGGACTCCATCCTCAAAACCACCGATTTTCACTCTCGGCAGCCTCCGGAGCAAAAAACGCAAACGTCCAGCCGCTGTTCCCACAGCAAAGGTTCCAAGGCGGAAAAGTCATGCTGGTCCTCACTGCCTCCGGGAACCCCTTCAAATGCCCCACACCTTTTGGACCTCTCTGCTTTCCTGTGGACTCCATCCTCAAAACCACCGTTTTTCACTCTCGGCAGCCTCCGGAGCAAAAAACGCAAACGTCCAGCCGCTGCTCCCACAGCAAAGGCCCCAGCGGGGAAATGTCATGCTGGTCCTCACTGCCTCCGGGAACCCCTTCAAATGCCCCACACCTTTTGGACCTCTCTGTTTTCCTGTGGACTCCATCCTCAAAACCACCGTTTTTCACTCTCGGCAGCCTCCGGAGCAAAAAACGCAAACGTCCAGCCGCTTCTACCACAGCAAAGGCCCCAGCGGGGAAAAGTCATGCTGGTCCTCACTGCCTCCGGGAACCCCTTCAAATGCCCCACACCTTTTGGACCTCTCTGCTTTCCTGTGGACTCCATCCTCAAAACCACCGTTTTTCACCCTCAGCAGCCTCCGGAGCAAAATATGCAAACGTCCAGCCGCTGCTCCCACAGCAAAGGCCCCAGCGGGGAAAAGTCATGCTGGTCCTCACTGCCTCCGGGAACCCCTTCAAATGCCCCACACCTTTTGGACCTCTCTGCTTTCCTGTGGACTCCATCCTCAAAACCACCGTTTTTCACTCTCGGCAGCCTCCGGAGCAAAAAACGCAGATGTCCAGCCGCTGCTCCCACAGCAAAGGCCCCAGCGGGGAAAAGTCATGCTGGTCCTCACTGCCTCCGGGAACCCCTTCAAATGCCCCACACCTTTTGGACCTCTCTGTTTTCCTGTGGACTACATCCTCAAACCACCGTATTTCACTCTAGGCATACGCCGGAGCAAAAAACGCAAACGTCCAGCCGCTGGTCCCACAGCAAAGGCCCCAGCGGGGAAAAGTCATGCTGGTCCTCACTGCCTCCGGGAACCCCTTCAAATGCCCCACACCTTTTGGACCTCTCTGCTTTCCTGTGGAATCCATCCTCAAAACCACCGTTTTTCACTCTCGGCAGCCTCCGGAGCAAAAAACGCAAACGTCCAGCCGCTGCTCCCACAGCAAAGGTTCCAAGGCGGAAAAGTCATGCTGGTCCTCACTGCCTCCGGGAACCCCTTCAAATGCCCCACACCTTTTGGACCTCTCTGCTTTCCTGTGGACTCCATCCTCAAAACCACCGTTTTTCACTCTCGGCAGCCTCCGGAGCAAAAAACGCAAACGTCCAGCCTCTGCTCCCACAGCAAAGGCCCCAGCGGGTAAAAGTCATGCTGGTCCTCACTGCCTCCGGGAACCCCTTCAAATGCCCCACACCTTTTGGACCTCTCTGCTTTCCTGTGGACTCCATCCTCAAAACCACCGTTATTAACCCTCGGTAGTCTCTGTAGCAAAAAACGCAAACTTCCAGCCGCTGCTCCCACAGCAAAGGCCCCAGCAGGGAAAAGTCATGCTGGTCCTCACTGCCTCCGGGAACCCCTTCAAATGCCCCACACCTTTTGGACCTCTCTGTTTTCCTGTGGACTCCATCCTCAAAACCACCGTTTTTCACTCTCGGCATCCGCCGGAGCAAAAAACGCAAACGTCCAGCCGCTGCTCCCACAGCAAAGGCCCCAGCGGGGAAAAGTCATGCTGGTCCTCACTGCCTCCGGGAACCCCTTCAAATGCCCCACACCTTTTGGACCTCTCTGCTTTCCTGTGGACTCCATCCTCAAAACCACCGTTTTTAACCCTCGGCAGCCTCCGGAGCAAAAAGCGCAAACGTCCAGCCGCTGCTCCCACAGCAAAGGCCCCAGCGGGGAAAAGTCATGCTGGTCCTCACTGCCTCCGGGAACCCCTTCAAATGCCCCACACCTTTTGGACCTCTCTGCTTTCCTGTGGACTCCATCCTCAAAACCACCGTTTTTCACTCTCGGCAGCCTCCAGAGCAAAAAACGCAAACGTCCAGCCGCTGCTTCCACAGCAAAGGCCCCAGCGGGGAAAAGTCATGCTGGTCCTCACTGCCTCCGGGAACCCCTTCAAATGCCCCACACCTTTTGGACCTCTCTGCTTTCCTGTGGAATCCATCCTCAAAACCAGCGTTTTTCACTCTCGGCAGCCTCCGGAGCAAAAAACGCAAACGTCCAGCCGCTGCTCCCACAGCAAAGGCCCCAGCGGGGAAAAGTCATGCTGGTCCTCACTGCCTCCGGGAACCCCTTCAAATGCCCCATACCTTTTAGACCTCTCTGCTTTCCTGTGGACTCCATCCTCAAAACCACCGTTTTTAACCCTCGGCAGCCTCCGGAGCAAAAAGCTCAAACGTCCAGCCGCTGCTCCCACAGCAAAGGCCCCAGCGGGGAAAAGTCATGCTGGTCCTCACTGCCTCCGGGAACCCCTTCAAATGCCCCACACATTTTGGACCTCTCTGCTTTCCTGTGGACTCCATCCTCAAAACCACCGTTTTTCACTCTCGGCAGCCTCCGGAGCAAAAAACGCAAACGTCCAGCCGCTGCTCCCACAGCAAAGGCCCCAGCGGGGAAAAGTCATGCTGGTCCTCACTGCCTCCGGGAACCCCTTCAAATGCCCCACACCTTTTGGACCTCTCTGCTTTCCTGTGGACTCCATCCTCAAAACCACCGTTTTTCAATCTTGGCGTCCGCCGGAGCAAAAAACGCAAACGTCCAGCCGCTGCTCCCACAGCAAAGGTTCCAAGGCGGAAAAGTCATGCTGGTCCTCACTGCCTCCGGGAACCCCTTCAAATGCCCCACACCTTTTGGACCTCTCTGCTTTCCTGAGGACTCCATCCTCAAAACACCTGATTTTCACTCTCGGCAGCCTCCGGAGCAAAAAACGCAAACGTCCAGCCGCTGGTCCCACAGCAAAGGCCCCAGCGGGGAAAAGTCATGCTGGTCCTCACTGCCTCCGGGAACCCCTTCAAATGCCCCACACCTTTTGGACCTCTCTGCTTTCCTGTGGACTCCATCCTCAAAACCACCGTTTTTCACTCTAGGCAGCCTCCGGAGCAAAAAACGCAAACGTCCAGCCGCTGTTCCCACAGCAAAGGTTCCAAGGCGGAAAAGTCATGCTGGTCCTCACTGCCTCCGGGAACCCCTTCAAATGCCCCACACCTTTTGGACCTCTCTGCTTTCCTGTGGACTCCATCCTCAAAACCACCGTTTTTCACTCTCGGCAGCCTCCGGAGCAAAAAACGCAAACGTCCAGCCGCTGCTCCCACAGCAAAGGCCCCAGCGGGGAAATGTCATGCTGGTCCTCACTGCCTCCGGGAACCCCTTCAAATGCCCCACACCTTTTGGACCTCTCTGCTTTCCTGTGGACTCCATCCTCAAAACCACCGTTATTAACCCTCGGTAGTCTCTGTAACAAAAAACGCAAACTTCCAGCCGCTGGTCCCACAGCAAAGGCCCCAGCAGGGAAAAGTCATGCTGGTCCTCACTGCCTCCGGGAACCCCTTCAAATGCCCCACACCTTTTGGACCTGTCTGCTTTCCTGTGGACTCCATCCTCAAAACCACCGTTTTTCACTCTCGGCAGCCTCCGGAGCAAAAAACGCAAACGTCCAGCCGCTGCTCCCACAGCAAAGGCCCCAGCGGGGAAAAGTCATGCTGGTCCTCACTGCCTCCGGGAACCCCTTCAAATGCCCCACACCTTTTGGACCTCTCTGCTTTCCTGTGGACTCCATCCTCAAAACCACCGTTTTTCACTCTCGGCAGCCTCCGGAGCAAAAAACGCAAACGTCCAGCCGCTGCTCCCACAGCAAAGCCCCAGCGGGTAAAAGTCATGCTGGTCCTCACTGCCTCCGGGAACCCCTTCAAATGCCCCACACCTTTTGGACCTCTCTGCTTTCCTGTGGACTCCATCCTCAAAACCACCGTTTTTAACCCTCGGTAGTCTCTGTAGCAAAAAACGCAAACGTCCAGCCGCTGCTCCCACAGCAAAGGTTCAAAGGCGGAAAAGTCATGCTGGTCCTCACTGCCTCCGGGAACCCCTTCAAATGCCCCACACCTTTTGGACCTCTCTGCTTTCCTGTGGACTCCATCCTCAAAACCACCGTTTTTAACCCTCGGCAGCCTCCGGAGCAAAAAGCGCAAACGTCCAGCCGCTGCTCCCACAGCAAAGTCCCCAGCGGGGAAAAGTCATGCTGGTCCTCACTGCCTCCGGGAACCCCTTCAAATGCCCCACACCTTTTGGACCTCTCTGCTTTCCTGTGGACTCCATCCTCAAAACCACCGTTTTTCACTCTCGGCAGCCTCCGGAGCAAAAAACGCAAACGTCCAGCCGCTGCTCCCACAGCAAAGGCCCCAGCGGGGAAAAGTCATGCTGGTCCTCACTGCCTCCGGGAACCCCTTCAAATGCCCCACACCTTTTGGACCTCTCTGCTTTCCTGTGGACTCCATCCTCAAAACCACCGTTTTTCACCCTCAGCAGCCTCCGGAGCAAAAAATGCAAACGTCCAGCCTCTGCTCCCACAGCAAAGGTTCCAAGGCAGAAAAGTCATGCTGGTCCTCACTGCCTCCGGGAACCCCTTCAAATGCCCCACACCTTTTGGACCTCTCTGCTTTCCTGTGGACTCCATCCTCAAAACACCTGATTTTCACTCTCGGCAGCCTCCGGAGCAAAAAACGCAAACGTCCAGCCGCTGGTCCCACAGCAAAGGCCCCAGCGGGGAAAAGTCATGCTGGTCCTCACTGCCTCCGGGAACCCCTTCAAATGCCCCACACCTTTTGGACCTCTCTGTTTTCCTGTGGACTCCATCCTCAAAACCACCGTTTTTCACTCTAGGCAGCCTCCGGAGCAAAAAACGCAAACGTCCAGCCGCTGTTCCCACAGCAAAGGTTCCAAGGCGGAAAAGTCATGCTGGTCCTCACTGCCTCCGGGAACCCCTTCAAATGCCCCACACCTTTTGGACCTCTCTGCTTTCCTGTGGACTCCATCCTCAAAACCACCGTTTTTCACTCTCGGCAGCCTCCGGAGCAAAAAACGCAAACGTCCAGCCGCTGCTCCCACAGCAAAGGCCCCAGCGGGGAAATGTCATGCTGGTCCTCACTGCCTCCGGGAACCCCTTCAAATGCCCCACACCTTTTGGACCTCTCTGCTTTCCTGTGGACTCCATCCTCAAAACCACCGTTATTAACCCTCGGTAGTCTCTGTAACAAAAAACGCAAACTTCCAGCCGCTGCTCCCACAGCAAAGGCCCCAGCAGGGAAAAGTCATGCTGGTCCTCACTGCCTCCGGGAACCCCTTCAAATGCCCCACACCTTTTGGACCTCTCTGCTTTCCTGTGGACTCCATCCTCAAAACCACCGTTTTTCACTCTCGGCAGCCTCCGGAGCAAAAAACGCAAACGTCCAGCCGCTGCTCCCACAGCAAAGCCCCAGCGGGTAAAAGTCATGCTGGTCCTCACTGCCTCCGGGAACCCCTTCAAATGCCCCACACCTTTTGGACCTCTCTGCTTTCCTGTGGACTCCATCCTCAAAACCACCGTTTTTAACCCTCGGTAGTCTCTGTAGCAAAAAACGCAAACGTCCAGCCGCTGCTCCCACAGCAAAGGTTCAAAGGCGGAAAAGTCATGCTGGTCCTCACTGCCTCCGGGAACCCCTTCAAATGCCCCACACCTTTTGGACCTCTCTGCTTTCCTGTGGACTCCATCCTCAAAACCACCGTTTTTCACCCTCAGCAGCCTCCGGAGCAAAAAATGCAAACGTCCAGCCGCTGCTCCCACAGCAAAGGCCCCAGCGGGGAAAAGTCATGCTGGTCCTCACTGCCTCCGGGAACCCCTTCAAATGCCCCACACCTTTTGGACCTCTCTGTTTTCCTGTGGACTCCATCCTCAAAACCACCGTTTTTCACTCTCGGCATCCGCCGGAGCAAAAAACGCAAACGTCCAGCCGCTGCCCCCACAGCAAAGGCCCCAGCAGGGAAAAGTCATGCTGGTCCTCACTGCCTCCGGGAACCCCTTCAAATGCCCCACACCTTTTGGACCTCTCTGCTTTCCTGTGGACTCCATCCTCAAAACCACCGTTTTTAACCCTCGGCAGCCTCCGGAGCAAAAAGCGCAAACGTCCAGCCGCTGCTCCCACAGCAAAGGCCCCAGCGGGGAAAAGTCATGCTGGTCCTCACTGCCTCCGGGAACCCCTTCAAATGCCCCACACCTTTTGGACCTCTCTGCTTTCCTGTGGACTCCATCCTCAAAACCACCGTTTTTCACTCTCGGCAGCCTCCGGAGCAAAAAACGCAAACGTCCAGCCGCTGCTCCCACAGCAAAGGCCCCAGCGGGGAAAAGTCATGCTGGTCCTCACTGCCTCCGGGAACCCCTTCAAATGCCCCACACCTTTTGGACCTCTCTGCTTTCCTGTGGACTCCATCCTCAAAACCACCGTTTTTCACTCTCGGCAGCCTCCGGAGCAAAAAACGCAAACGTCCAGCCGCTGCTCCCACAGCAAAGCCCCAGCGGGGAAAAGTCATGCTGGTCCTCACTGCCTCCGGGAACCCCTTCAAATGCCCCACACCTTTTGGACCTCTCTGCTTTCCTGTGGACTCCATCCTCAAAACCACCGTTTTTAACCCTCGGTAGTCTCTGTAGCAAAAAACGCAAACGTCCAGCCGCTGCTACCACAGCAAAGGTTCAAAGGCGGAAAAGTCATGCTGGTCCTCACTGCCTCCGGGAACCCCTTCAAATGCCCCACACCTTTTGGACCTCTCTGCTTTCCTGTGGACTCCATCCTCAAAACCACCGTTTTTCACCCTCAGCAGCCTCCGGAGCAAAAAATGCAAACGTCCAGCCGCTGCTCCCACAGCAAAGGTTCCAAGGAGGAAAAGTCATGCTGGTCCTCACTGCCTCCGGGAACCCCTTCAAATGCCCCACACCTTTTGGACCTCTCTGCTTTCCTGTGGACTCCATCCTCAAAACCACCGTTTTTCACTCTCGGCAGCCTCCGGAGCAAAAAACGCAAACGTCCAGCCGCTGTTCCCACAGCAAAGGCCCCAGCGGGGAAAAGTCATGCTGGTCCTCACTGCCTCCGGGAACCCCTTCAAATGCCCCACACCTTTTGGACCTCTCTGCTTTCCTGTGGACTCCATCCTCAAAACCACCGTTTTTCACTCTCGGCAGCCTCCGGAGCAAAAAACGCAAACGTCCAGCCGCTGCTCCCACAGCAAAGGCCCCAGCGGGGAAATGTCATGCTGGTCCTCACTGCCTCCGGGAACCCCTTCAAATGCCCCACACCTTTTGGACCTCTCTGTTTTCCTGTGGACTCCATCCTCAAAACCACCGTTTTTCACTCTCGGCAGCCTCCGGAGCAAAAAACGCAAACGTCCAGCCGCTTCTACCACAGCAAAGGCCCCAGCGGGGAAAAGTCATGCTGGTCCTCACTGCCTCCGGGAACCCCTTCAAATGCCCCACACCTTTTGGACCTCTCTGCTTTCCTGTGGACTCCATCCTCAAAACCACCGTTATTAACCCTCGGTAGTCTCTGTAACAAAAAACGCAAACGTCCAGCCGCTGCTCCCACAGCAAAGGCCCCAGCAGGGAAAAGTCATGCTGGTCCTCACTGCCTCCGGGAACCCCTTCAAATGCCCCACACCTTTTGGACCTCTCTGCTTTCCTGTGGACTCCATCCTCAAAACCACCGTTTTTCACCCTCAGCAGCCTCCGGAGCAAAAAATGCAAACGTCCAGCCGCTGCTCCCACAGCAAAGGCCCCAGCGGGGAAAAGTCATGCTGGTCCTCACTGCCTCCGGGAACCCCTTCAAATGCCCCACACCTTTTGGACCTCTCTGCTTTCCTGTGGACTCCATCCTCAAAACCACCGTTTTTCACTCTCGGCATCCGCCGGAGCAAAAAACGCAAACGTCCAGCCGCTGCTCCCACAGCAAAGGCCCCAGCGGGGAAAAGTCATGCTGGTCCTCACTGCCTCCGGGAACCCCTTCAAATGCCCCACACCTTTTGGACCTCTCTGCTTTCCTGTGGACTCCATCCTCAAAACCACCGTTTTTAACCCTCGGCAGCCTCCGGAGCAAAAAGCGCAAACGTCCAGCCGCTGCTCCCACAGCAAAGGCCCCAGCGGGGAAAAGTCATGCTGGTCCTCACTGCCTCCGGGAACCCCTTCAAATGCCCCACACCTTTTGGACCTCTCTGCTTTCCTGTGGACTCCATCCTCAAAACCACCGTTTTTCACTCTCGGCAGCCTCCGGAGCAAAAAACGCAAACGTCCAGCCGCTGCTTCCACAGCAAAGGCCCCAGCGGGGAAAAGTCATGCTGGTCCTCACTGCCTCCGGGAACCCCTTCAAATGCCCCACACCTTTTGGACCTCTCTGCTTTCCTGTGGACTCCATCCTCAAAACCAACGTTTTTCACTCTCGGCAGCCTCCGGAGCAAAAAACGCAAACGTCCAGCCGCTGCTCCCACAGCAAAGGCCCCAGCAGGGAAAAGTCATGCTGGTCCTCACTGCCTCCGGGAACCCCTTCAAATGCCCCACACCTTTTGGACCTCTCTGCTTTCCTGTGGAATCCATCCTCAAAACCACCGTTTTTCACTCTCGGCAGCCTCCGGAGCAAAAAACGCAAACGTCCAGCCGCTGCTCCCACAGCAAAGGCCCCAGCACGGAAAAGTCATGCTGGTCCTCACTGCCTCCGGGAACCCCTTCAAATGCCCCACACCTTTTAGACCTCTCTGCTTTCCTGTGGACTCCATCCTCAAAACCACCGTTTTTAACCCTCGGCAGCCTCCGGAGCAAAAAGCGCAAACGTCCAGCCGCTGCTCCCACAGCAAAGGCCCCAGCGGGGAAAAGTCATGCTGGTCCTCACTGCCTCCGGGAACCCCTTCAAATGCCCCACACCTTTTGGACCTCTCTGCTTTCCTGTGGACTCCATCCTCAAAACCACCGTTTTTCACTCTCAGCAGCCTCCAGAGCAAAAAACGCAAACGTCCAGCTGCTGTTCCCACAGCAAAGCCCCAGCGGGGAAAAGTCATGCTGGTCCTCACTGCCTCCGGGAACCCCTTCAAATGCCCCACACCTTTTGGACCTCTCTGCTTTCCTGTGGACTCCATCCTCAAAACCACCGTTATTAACCCTCGGTAGTCTCTGTAGCAAAAAACGCAAACGTCCAGCCGCTGCTCCCACAGCAAAGGCCCCAGCAGGGAAAAGTCATGCTGGTCCTCACTGCCTCCGGGAACCCCTTCAAATGCCCCACACCTTTTGGACCTCTCTGCTTTCCTGTGGACTCCATCCTCAAAACCACCGTTTTTCACTCTCGGCAGCCTCCGGAGCAAAAAACGCAAACGTCCAGCCGCTGCTCCCACAGCAAAGGCCCCAGCGGGGAAAAGTCATGCTGGTCCTCACTGCCTCCGGGAACCCCTTCAAATGCCCTACACCTTTTGGAACTCTCTGCTTTCCTGTGGACTCCATCCTCAAAACCACCGTTTTTCACTCTCGGCAGCCTCCGGAGCAAAAAACACAAACGTCCAGCCGCTGCTCCCACAGCAAAAACCCCAGCGGGGAAAAGTCATGCTGGTCCTCACTGCCTCCGGGAACCCCTTCAAATGCCCCACACCTTTTGGACCTCTCTGCTTTCCTGTGGACTCCATCCTCAAAACCACCGTTTTTCACTCTTGGCATACGCCGGAGCAAAAAACGCAAACGTCCAGCTGCTGCTCCCACAGCAAAGGTTCCAAGGCGGAAAAGTCATGCTGGTCCTCACTGCCTCCGGGAACCCCTTCAAATGCCCCACACCTTTTGGACCTCTCTGCTTTCCTGTGGACTCCATCCTCAAAACCACCATTTTTCACTCTCGGCAGCCTCCGGAGCAAAAAACGCAAACGTCCAGCCGCTGCTCCCACAGCAAAGGCCCCAGCGGGGAAAAGTCATGCTGGTCCTCACTGCCTCCGGGAACCCCTTCAAATGCCCCACACCTTTTGCACCTCTCTGCTTTCCTGTGGACTCCATCCTCAAAACCACCGTTTTTCACTCTCGGCAGCCTCCAAAGCAAAAAACGCAAACGTCCAGCCGCTGCTCCCACAGCAAAGGCCCCAGCGGGGAAAAGTCATGCTGGTCCTCACTGCCTCCGGGAACCCCTTCAAATGCCCCATACCTTTTAGACCTCTCTGCTTTCCTGAGGACTCCATCCTCAAAACCACCGTTTTTAACCCTTGGCAGCCTCCGGAGCAAAAAGCTCAAACGTCCAGCCGCTGCTTCCACAGCAAAGGCCCCAGCGGGGAAAAGTCATGCTGGTCCTCACTGCCTCCGGGAACCCCTTCAAATGCCCCACACCTTTTGGACCTCTCTGCTTTCCTGTGGACTCCATCCTCAAAACCACCGTTTTTCACTCTCGGCAGCCTCCGGAGCAAAAAACGCAAACGTCCAGCCGCTGCTCCCACAGCAAAGGCCCCAGCGGGGAAAAGTCATGCTGGTCCTCACTGCCTCCGGGAACCCCTTCAAATGCCCCACACCTTTTGGACCTCTCTGCTTTCCTGTGGACTCCATCCTCAAAACCACCATTTTTCACTCTCGGCAGCCTTCGGAGCAAAAAACGCAAACGTCCAGCCGCTGCTCCCACAGCAAAGGCCCCAGCGGGGAAAAGTCATGCTGGTCCTCACTGCCTCCAGGAACCCCTTCAAATGCCCCACACCTTTTGGACCTCTCTGCTTTCCTGTGGACTCCATCCTCAAAACCACCGTTTTTCACTCTCGGCAGCCTCCGGAGCAAAAAACGCAAACGTCCAGCCGCTTCTACCACAGCAAAGGCCCCAGCGGGTAAAAGTCATGCTGGTCCTCACTGCCTCCGGGAACCCCTTCAAATGCCCCACACCTTTTGGACCTCTCTGCTTTCATGTGGACTCCATCCTCAAAACCACCGTTTTTCACTCTCGGCAGCCTCCGGAGCAAAAAACGAAAACGTCCAGCCGCTGCTCCCACAGCAAAGGCCCCAGCAGGGAAAAGTCATGCTGGTCCTCACTGCCTCCGGGAACCCCTTCAAATGCCCCACACCTTTTAGACCTCTCTGCTTTCCTGTGGACTCCATCCTCAAAACCACCGTTTTTAACCCTCGGCAGCCTCCGGAGCAAAAAGCTCAAACGTCCAGCCGCTGCTCCCACAGCAAAGGCCCCAGCGGGGAAAAGTCATGCTGGTCCTCACTGCCTCCGGGAACCCCTTCAAATGCCCCACACCTTTTGGACCTCTCTGCTTTCCTGTGGACTCCATCCTCAAAACCACCGTTTTTCACTCTCGATAGCCTCCGGAGCAAAAAACGCAAACGTCCAGCCGCTGCTACCACAGCAAAGGCCCCAGCGGGGAAAAGTCATGCTGGTCCTCACTGCCTCCGGGAACCCCTTCAAATGCCCCACACCTTTTGGACCTCTCTGCTTTCCTGTGGACTCCATCCTCAAAACCACCGTTTTTCACTCTCGGCAGCCTCCGGAGCAAAAAACGCAAACGTCCAGCCGCTGCTCCCACAGCAAAGGCCCCAGCGGGGAAAAGTCATGCTGGTCCTCACTGCCTCCGGGAACCCCTTCAAATGCCCCACACCTTTTGGACCTCTCTGCTTTCCTGTGGACTCCATCCTCAAAACCACCGTTTTTCAATCTTGGCGTCCGCCGGAGCAAAAAACGCAAACGTCCAGCCGCTGCTCCCACAGCAAAGGCCCCAGCGGGGAAAAGTCATGCTGGTCCTCACTGCCTCCGGGAACCCCTTCAAATGCCCCACACTTTTTGGACCTCTCTGCTTTCCTGTGGACTCCATCCTCAAAACCACCGTTTTTCACTCTCGGCAGCCTCCAGAGCAAAAAACGCAAACGTCCAGCCGCTGCTCCCACAGCAAAGGCCCCAGCGGGGAAAAGTCATGCTGGTCCTCACTGCCTCCGGGAACCCCTTCAAATGCCCCACACCTTTTGGACCTCTCTGCTTTCCTGTGGACTCCATCCTCAAAACCACCGTTTTTCACTCTCGGCAGCCTCCGGAGCAAAAAACGAAAACGTCCAGCCGCTGCTCCCACAGCAAAGCCCCAGCGGGTAAAAGTCATGCTGGTCCTCACTGCCTCCGGGAACCCCTTCAAATGCCCCACACCTTTTGGACCTCTCTGCTTTCCTGTGGACTCCATCCTGAAAACCACCGTTTTTCACCCTCAGCAGCCTCCGGAGCAAAAAATGCAAACGTCCAGCCTCTGCTCCCACAGCAAAGGTTCCAAGGCAGAAAAGTCATGCTGGTCCTCACTGCCTCCGGGAACCCCTTCAAATGCCCCACACCTTTTGGACCTCTCTGCTTTCCTGTGGACTCCATCCTCAAAACCACCGTTTTTCACTCTCGGCAGCCTCCGGAGCAAAAAACGCAAACGTCCAGCCGCTGGTCCCACAGCAAAGGCCCCAGCGGGGAAAAGTCATGCTGGTCCTCACTGCCTCCGGGAACCCCTTCAAATGCCCCACACCTTTTGGACCTCTCTGCTTTCCTGTGGACTCCATCCTCAAAACCACCGTTTTTCACTCTCGGCAGCCTCCGGAGCAAAAAACGCAAACGTCCAGCCGCTGCTCCCACAGCAAAGGCCCCAGCGGGGAAATGTCATGCTGGTCCTCACTGCCTCCGGGAACCCCTTCAAATGCCCCACACCTTTTGGACCTCTCTGTTTTCCTGTGGACTCCATCCTCAAAACCACCGTTTTTCACTCTCGGCAGCCTCCGGAGCAAAAAACGCAAACGTCCAGCCGCTTCTACCACAGCAAAGGCCCCAGCAGGGAAAAGTCATGCTGGTCCTCACTGCCTCCGGGAACCCCTTCAAATGCCCCACACCTTTTGGACCTCTCTGCTTTCCTGTGGACTCCATCCTCAAAACCACCGTTTTTCACCCTCAGCAGCCTCCGGAGCAAAAAATGCAAACGTCCAGCCGCTGCTCCCACAGCAAAGGCCCCAGCAGGGAAAAGTCATGCTGGTCCTCACTGCCTCCGGGAACCCCTTCAAATGCCCCACACCTTTTGGACCTCTCTGCTTTCCTGTGGACTCCATCCTCAAAACCACCGTTTTTCACTCTCGGCAGCCTCCGGAGCAAAAAACGCAGATGTCCAGCCGCTGCTCCCACAGCAAAGGCCCCAGCGGGGAAAAGTCATGCTGGTCCTCACTGCCTCCGGGAACCCCTTCAAATGCCCCACACCTTTTGGACCTCTCTGCTTTCCTGTGGACTCCATCCTCAAAACCACCGTTTTTCACTCTCGGCATCCGCCGGAGCAAAAAACGCAAACGTCCAGCCGCTGCTCCCACAGCAAAGGTTCCAAGGCGGAAAAGTCATGCTGGTCCTCACTGCCTCCGGGAACCCCTTCAAATGCCCCACACCTTTTCGACCTCTCTGTTTTCCTGTGGACTCCATCCTCAAAACCACCGTTTTTCACTCTCGGCAGCCTCCGGAGCAAAAAACGCAAACGTCCAGCCGCTGCTCCCACAGCAAAGGCCCCAGCGGGGAAAAGTCATGCTGGTCCTCACTGCCTCCGGGAACCCCTTCAAATGCCCCACACCTTTTGGACCTCTCTGCTTTCCTGTGGACTCCATCCTCAAAACCACCGTTTTTCACTCTCGGCAGCCTCCGGAGCAAAAAACGCAAACGTCCAGCCGCTGCTCCCACAGCAAAGGTTCCAAGGCGGAAAAGTCATGCTGGTCCTCACTGCCTCCGGGAACCCCTTCAAATGCCCCACACCTTTTGGACCTCTCTGCTTTCCTGTGGACTCCATCCTCAAAACCACCGTTATTAACCCTCGGTAGTCTCTGTAGCAAAAAACGCAAACGTCCAGCCGCTGCTTCCACAGCAAAGGCCCCAGCGGGGAAAAGTCATGCTGGTCCTCACTGCCTCCGGGAACCCCTTCAAATGCCCCACACCTTTTGGACCTCTCTGCTTTCGTGTTGACTCCATCCTCAAAACCACCGTTTTTCACTCTCAGCAGCCTCCAGAGCAAAAAACGCAAACGTCCAGCCGCTGCTCCCACAGCAAAGGTTCCAAGGCGGAAAAGTCATGCTGGTCCTCACTGCCTCCGGGAACCCCTTCAAATGCCCCACACCTTTTGGACCTCTCTGCTTTCCTGTGGACTCCATCCTCAAAACCACCGTTTTTCACTCTCGGCAGCCTCCGGAGCAAAAAACGCAAACGTCCAGCCGCTGCTCCCACAGCAAAGGCCCCAGCGGGGAAATGTCATGCTGGTCCTCACTGCCTCCGGGAACCCCTTCAAATGCCCCACACCTTTTGGACCTCTCTGCTTTCCTGTGGACTCCATCCTCAAAACCACCGTTTTTCACTCTCGGCAGCCTCCGGAGCAAAAAACGCAAACGTCCAGCCGCTGCTCCCACAGCAAAGCCCCAGCGGGGAAAAGTCATGCTGGTCCTCACTGCCTCCGGGAACCCCTTCAAATGCCCCACACCTTTTGGACCTCTCTGCTTTCCTGTGGACTCCATCCTCAAAACCACCGTTTTTCACTCTCGGCAGCCTCCGGAGCAAAAAACGCAAACGTCCAGCCGCTGCTCCCACAGCAAAGGCCCCAGCGGGGAAAAGTCATGCTGGTCCTCACTGCCTCCGGGAACCCCTTCAAATGCCCCACACCTTTTGGACCTCTCTGCTTTCCTGTGGACTCCATCCTCAAAACCACCGTTTTTCAATCTTGGCGTCCGCCGGAGCAAAAAACGCAAACGTCCAGCCGCTGCTCCCACAGCAAAGGTTCCAAGGCGGAAAAGTCATGCTGGTCCTCACTGCCTCCGGGAACCCCTTCAAATGCCCCACACCTTTTGGACCTCTCTGCTTTCCTGTGGACTCCATCCTCAAAACCACCGTTTTTCACTCTCGGCAGCCTCCGGAGCAAAAAACGCAAACGTCCAGCCGCTGCTCCCACAGCAAAGGCCCCAGCGGGGAAAAGTCATGCTGGTCCTCACTGCCTCCGGGAACCCCTTCAAATGCCCCACACCTTTTGGACCTCTCTGCTTTCCTGTGGACTCCATCCTCAAAACCACCGTTTTTCACTCTCGGCAGCCTCCGGAGCAAAAAACGCAAACGTCCAGCCGCTGCTCCCACAGCAAAGGTTCCAAGGCGGAAAAGTCATGCTGGTCCTCACTGCCTCCGGGAACCCCTTCAAATGCCCCACACCTTTTGGACCTCTCTGCTTTCCTGTGGACTCCATCCTCAAAACCACCGTTTTTCACTCTCGGCAGCCTCCGGAGCAAAAAACGAAAACGTCCAGCCGCTGCTCCCACAGCAAAGCCCCAGCGGGGAAAAGTCATGCTGGTCCTCACTGCCTCCGGGAACCCCTTCAAATGCCCCACACCTTTTGGACCTCTCTGCTTTCCTGTGGACTCCATCCTCAAAACCACCGTTTTTAACCCTCGGTAGTCTCTGTAGCAAAAAACGCAAACGTCCAGCCGCTGCTACCACAGCAAAGGTTCAAAGGCGGAAAAGTCATGCTGGTCCTCACTGCCTCCGGGAACCCCTTCAAATGCCCCACACCTTTTGGACCTCTCTGCTTTCCTGTGGACTCCATCCTGAAAACCACCGTTTTTCACCCTCAGCAGCCTCCGGAGCAAAAAATGCAAACGTCCAGCCTCTGCTCCCACAGCAAAGGTTCCAAGGCAGAAAAGTCATGCTGGTCCTCACTGCCTCCGGGAACCCCTTCAAATGCCCCACACCTTTTGGACCTCTCTGCTTTCCTGTGGACTCCATCCTCAAAACCACCGTTTTTCACTCTCGGCAGCCTCCGGAGCAAAAAACGCAAACGTCCAGCCGCTGCTCCCACAGCAAAGGCCCCAGCGGGGAAATGTCATGCTGGTCCTCACTGCCTCCGGGAACCCCTTCAAATGCCCCACACCTTTTGGACCTCTCTGTTTTCCTGTGGACTCCATCCTCAAAACCACCGTTTTTCACTCTCGGCAGCCTCCGGAGCAAAAAACGCAAACGTCCAGCCGCTTCTACCACAGCAAAGGCCCCAGCGGGGAAAAGTCATGCTGGTCCTCACTGCCTCCGGGAACCCCTTCAAATGCCCCACACCTTTTGGACCTCTCTGCTTTCCTGTGGACTCCATCCTCAAAACCACCGTTTTTCACCCTCAGCAGCCTCCGGAGCAAAAAATGCAAACGTCCAGCCGCTGCTCCCACAGCAAAGGCCCCAGCGGGGAAAAGTCATGCTGGTCCTCACTGCCTCCGGGAACCCCTTCAAATGCCCCACACCTTTTGGACCTCTCTGCTTTCCTGTGGACTCCATCCTCAAAACCACCGTTTTTCAATCTTGGCGTCCGCCGGAGCAAAAAACGCAAACGTCCAGCCGCTGCTCCCACAGCAAAGGTTCCAAGGCGGAAAAGTCATGCTGGTCCTCACTGCCTCCGGGAACCCCTTCAAATGCCCCACACCTTTTCGACCTCTCTGCTTTCCTGTGGACTCCATCCTCAAAACCACCGTTTTTCACTCTCGGCAGCCTCCGGAGCAAAAAACGCAAACGTCCAGCCGCTGCTCCCACAGCAAAGGCCTCAGCGGGGAAAAGTCATGCTGGTCCTCACTGCCTCCGGGAACCCCTTCAAATTCCCCACACCTTTTGGACCTCTCTGCTTTCCTGTGGACTCCATCCTCAAAACCACCGTTTTTCACTCTCGGCAGCCTCCGGAGCAAAAAACGAAAACGTCCAGCCGCTGCTCCCACAGCAAAGCCCCAGCGGGTAAAAGTCATGCTGGTCCTCACTGCCTCCGGGAACCCCTTCAAATGCCCCACACCTTTTGGACCTCTCTGCTTTCCTGTGGACTCCATCCTGAAAACCACCGTTTTTCACCCTCAGCAGCCTCCGGAGCAAAAAATGCAAACGTCCAGCCTCTGCTCCCACAGCAAAGGTTCCAAGGCAGAAAAGTCATGCTGGTCCTCACTGCCTCCGGGAACCCCTTCAAATGCCCCACACCTTTTGGACCTCTCTGCTTTCCTGTGGACTCCATCCTCAAAACACCTGATTTTCACTCTCGGCAGCCTCCGGAGCAAAAAACGCAAACGTCCAGCCGCTGCTCCCACAGCAAAGGCCCCAGCGGGGAAAAGTCATGCTGGTCCTCACTGCCTCCGGGAACCCCTTCAAATGCCCCACACCTTTTGGACCTCTCTGCTTTCCTGTGGACTCCATCCTCAAAACCACCGTTTTTCACTCTCGGCAGCCTCCGGAGCAAAAAACGCAAACGTCCAGCCGCTGCTCCCACAGCAAAGGCCCCAGCGGGGAAATGTCATGCTGGTCCTCACTGCCTCCGGGAACCCCTTCAAATGCCCCACACCTTTTGGACCTCTCTGTTTTCCTGTGGACTCCATCCTCAAAACCACCGTTTTTCACTCTCGGCAGCCTCCGGAGCAAAAAACGCAAACGTCCAGCCGCTTCTACCACAGCAAAGGCCCCAGCGGGGAAAAGTCATGCTGGTCCTCACTGCCTCCGGGAACCCCTTCAAATGCCCCACACCTTTTGGACCTCTCTGCTTTCCTGTGGACTCCATCCTCAAAACCACCGTTTTTCACCCTCAGCAGCCTCCGGAGCAAAAAATGCAAACGTCCAGCCGCTGCTCCCACAGCAAAGGCCCCAGCAGGGAAAAGTCATGCTGGTCCTCACTGCCTCCGGGAACCCCTTCAAATGCCCCACACCTTTTGGACCTCTCTGCTTTCCTGTGGACTCCATCCTCAAAACCACCGTTTTTCACCCTCAGCAGCCTCCGGAGCAAAAAACGCAGATGTCCAGCCGCTGCTCCCACAGCAAAGGCCCCAGCGGGGAAAAGTCATGCTGGTCCTCACTGCCTCCGGGAACCCCTTCAAATGCCCCACACCTTTTGGACCTCTCTGCTTTCCTGTGGACTCCATCCTCAAAACCACCGTTTTTCACTCTCGGCATCCGCCGGAGCAAAAAACGCAAACGTCCAGCCGCTGCTCCCACAGCAAAGGTTCCAAGGCGGAAAAGTCATGCTGGTCCTCACTGCCTCCGGGAACCCCTTCAAATGCCCCACACCTTTTCGACCTCTCTGTTTTCCTGTGGACTCCATCCTCAAAACCACCGTTTTTCACTCTCGGCAGCCTCCGGAGCAAAAAACGCAAACGTCCAGCCGCTGCTCCCACAGCAAAGGCCCCAGCGGGGAAAAGTCATGCTGGTCCTCACTGCCTCCGGGAACCCCTTCAAATGCCCCACACCTTTTGGACCTCTCTGCTTTCCTGTGGACTCCATCCTCAAAACCACCGTTTTTCACTCTCGGCAGCCTCCGGAGCAAAAAACGCAAACGTCCAGCCGCTGCTCCCACAGCAAAGGTTCCAAGGCGGAAAAGTCATGCTGGTCCTCACTGCCTCCGGGAACCCCTTCAAATGCCCCACACCTTTTGGACCTCTCTGCTTTCCTGTGGACTCCATCCTCAAAACCACCGTTATTAACCCTCGGTAGTCTCTGTAGCAAAAAACGCAAACGTCCAGCCGCTGCTTCCACAGCAAAGGCCCCAGCGGGGAAAAGTCATGCTGGTCCTCACTGCCTCCGGGAACCCCTTCAAATGCCCCACACCTTTTGGACCTCTCTGCTTTCCTGTGGACTCCATCCTCAAAACCACCGTTTTTCACTCTCAGCAGCCTCCAGAGCAAAAAACGCAAACGTCCAGCCGCTGCTCCCACAGCAAAGGTTCCAAGGCGGAAAAGTCATGCTGGTCCTCACTGCCTCCGGGAACCCCTTCAAATGCCCCACACCTTTTGGACCTCTCTGCTTTCCTGTGGACTCCATCCTCAAAACCACCGTTATTAACCCTCGGTAGTCTCTGTAGCAAAAAACGCAAACTTCCAGCCGCTGCTCCCACAGCAAAGGCCCCAGCAGGGAAAAGTCATGCTGGTCCTCACTGCCTCCGGGAACCCCTTCAAATGCCCCACACCTTTTGGACCTCTCTGCTTTCCTGTGGACTCCATCCTCAAAACCACCGTTTTTCACTCTCGGCAGCCTCCGGAGCAAAAAACGCAAACGTCCAGCCGCTGCTCCCACAGCAAAGGCCCCAGCGGGGAAATGTCATGCTGGTCCTCACTGCCTCCGGGAACCCCTTCAAATGCCCCACACCTTTTGGACCTCTCTGCTTTCCTGTGGACTCCATCCTCAAAACCACCGTTTTTCACTCTCGGCAGCCTCCGGAGCAAAAAACGCAAACGTCCAGCCGCTGCTCCCACAGCAAAGCCCCAGCGGGGAAAAGTCATGCTGGTCCTCACTGCCTCCGGGAACCCCTTCAAATGCCCCACACCTTTTGGACCTCTCTGCTTTCCTGTGGACTCCATCCTCAAAACCACCGTTTTTCACTCTCGGCAGCCTCCGGAGCAAAAAACGCAAACGTCCAGCCGCTGCTCCCACAGCAAAGGCCCCAGCGGGGAAAAGTCATGCTGGTCCTCACTGCCTCCGGGAACCCCTTCAAATGCCCCACACCTTTTGGACCTCTCTGCTTTCCTGTGGACTCCATCCTCAAAACCACCGTTTTTAACCCTCGGTAGTCTCTGTAGCAAAAAACGCAAACGTCCAGCCGCTGCTACCACAGCAAAGGTTCAAAGGCGGAAAAGTCATGCTGGTCCTCACTGCCTCCGGGAACCCCTTCAAATGCCCCATACCTTTTGGACCTCTCTGCTTTCCTGTGGACTCCATCCTCAAAACCACCGTTTTTCACCCTCAGCAGCCTCCGGAGCAAAAAATGCAAACGTCCAGCCTCTGCTCCCACAGCAAATGTTCCAAGGCAGAAAAGTCATGCTGGTCCTCACTGCCTCCGGGAACCCCTTCAAATGCCCCACACCTTTTGGACCTCTCTGCTTTCCTGTGGACTCCATCCTCAAAACACCTGATTTTCACTCTCGGCAGCCTCCGGAGCAAAAAACGCAAACGTCCAGCCGCTGGTCCCACAGCAAAGGCCCCAGCGGGGAAAAGTCATGCTGGTCCTCACTGCCTCCGGGAACCCCTTCAAATGCCCCACACCTTTTGGACCTCTCTGCTTTCCTGTGGACTCCATCCTCAAAACCACCGTTTTTCACCCTCAGCAGCCTCCGGAGCAAAAAACGCAGATGTCCAGCCGCTGCTCCCACAGCAAAGGCCCCAGCGGGGAAAAGTCATGCTGGTCCTCACTGCCTCCGGGAACCCCTTCAAATGCCCCACACCTTTTGGACCTCTCTGCTTTCCTGTGGACTCCATCCTCAAAACCACCGTTTTTCACTCTCGGCATCCGCCGGAGCAAAAAACGCAAACGTCCAGCCGCTGCTCCCACAGCAAAGGTTCCAAGGCGGAAAAGTCATGCTGGTCCTCACTGCCTCCGGGAACCCCTTCAAATGCCCCACACCTTTTCGACCTCTCTGTTTTCCTGTGGACTCCATCCTCAAAACCACCGTTTTTCACTCTCGGCAGCCTCCGGAGCAAAAAACGCAAACGTCCAGCCGCTGCTCCCACAGCAAAGGCCCCAGCGGGGAAAAGTCATGCTGGTCCTCACTGCCTCCGGGAACCCCTTCAAATGCCCCACACCTTTTGGACCTCTCTGCTTTCCTGTGGACTCCATCCTCAAAACCACCGTTTTTCACTCTCGGCAGCCTCCGGAGCAAAAAACGCAAACGTCCAGCCGCTGCTCCCACAGCAAAGGTTCCAAGGCGGAAAAGTCATGCTGGTCCTCACTGCCTCCGGGAACCCCTTCAAATGCCCCACACCTTTTGGACCTCTCTGCTTTCCTGTGGACTCCATCCTCAAAACCACCGTTATTAACCCTCGGTAGTCTCTGTAGCAAAAAACGCAAACGTCCAGCCGCTGCTTCCACAGCAAAGGCCCCAGCGGGGAAAAGTCATGCTGGTCCTCACTGCCTCCGGGAACCCCTTCAAATGCCCCACACCTTTTGGACCTCTCTGCTTTCGTGTTGACTCCATCCTCAAAACCACCGTTTTTCACTCTCAGCAGCCTCCAGAGCAAAAAACGCAAACGTCCAGCCGCTGCTCCCACAGCAAAGGTTCCAAGGCGGAAAAGTCATGCTGGTCCTCACTGCCTCCGGGAACCCCTTCAAATGCCCCACACCTTTTGGACCTCTCTGCTTTCCTGTGGACTCCATCCTCAAAACCACCGTTATTAACCCTCGGTAGTCTCTGTAGCAAAAAACGCAAACTTCCAGCCGCTGCTCCCACAGCAAAGGCCCCAGCAGGGAAAAGTCATGCTGGTCCTCACTGCCTCCGGGAACCCCTTCAAATGCCCCACACCTTTTGGACCTCTCTGCTTTCCTGTGGAATCCATCCTCAAAACCACCGTTTTTCACTCTCGGCAGCCTCCGGAGCAAAAAACGCAAACGTCCAGCCGCTGCTCCCACAGCAAAGGCCCCAGCGGGGAAAAGTCATGCTGGTCCTCACTGCCTCCGGGAACCCCTTCAAATGCCCCACACCTTTTGGACCTCTCTGCTTTCCTGTGGACTCCATCCTCAAAACCACCGTTTTTCACTCTCGGCAGCCTCCGGAGCAAAAAACGCAAACGTCCAGCCGCTGCTCCCACAGCAAAGCCCCAGCGGGGAAAAGTCATGCTGGTCCTCACTGCCTCCGGGAACCCCTTCAAATGCCCCACACCTTTTGGACCTCTCTGCTTTCCTGTGGACTCCATCCTCAAAACCACCGTTTTTAACCCTCGGTAGTCTCTGTAGCAAAAAACGCAAACGTCCAGCCGCTGCTCCCACAGCAAAGGTTCAAAGGCGGAAAAGTCATGCTGGTCCTCACTGCCTCCGGGAACCCCTTCAAATGCCCCACACCTTTTGGACCTCTCTGCTTTCCTGTGGACTCCATCCTCAAAACCACCGTTTTTCACCCTCAGCAGCCTCCGGAGCAAAAAATGCAAACGTCCAGCCGCTGCTCCCACAGCAAAGGCCCCAGCGGGGAAAAGTCATGCTGGTCCTCACTGCCTCCGGGAACCCCTTCAAATGCCCCACACCTTTTGGACCTCTCTGTTTTCCTGTGGACTCCATCCTCAAAACCACCGTTTTTCACTCTCGGCATCCGCCGGAGCAAAAAACGCAAACGTCCAGCCGCTGCTCCCACAGCAAAGGCCCCAGCGGGGAAAAGTCATGCTGGTCCTCACTGCCTCCGGGAACCCCTTCAAATGCCCCACACCTTTTGGACCTCTCTGCTTTCCTGTGGACTCCATCCTCAATACCACCGTTTTTCACTCTCGGCAGCCTCCGGAGCAAAAAACGCAAACGTCCAGCCGCTGCTTCCACAGCAAAGGCCCCAGCGGGGAAAAGTCATGCTGGTCCTCACTGCCTCCGGGAACCCCTTCAAATGCCCCACACCTTTTGGACCTCTCTGCTTTCCTGTGGACTCCATCCTCAAAACCACCATTTTTCACTCTCGGCAGCCTCCGGAGCAAAAAACGCAAACGTCCAGCCGCTGCTCCCACAGCAAAGGCCCCAGCAGGGAAAAGTCATGCTGGTCCTCACTGCCTCCGGGAACCCCTTCAAATGCCCCACACCTTTTGGACCTCTCTGCTTTCCTGTGGAATCCATCCTCAAAACCACTGTTTTTCACTCTCGGCAGCCTTTGGAGCAAAAAACGCAAACGTCCAGCCGCTGCTCCCACAGCAAAGGCCCCAGCACGGAAAAGTCATGCTGGTCCTCACTGCCTCCGGGAACCCCTTCAAATGCCCCACACCTTTTAGACCTCTCTGTTTTCCTGTGGACTCCATCCTCAAAACCACCGTTTTTAACCCTCGGCAGCCTCCGGAGCAAAAAGCGCAAACGTCCAGCCGCTGCTCCCACAGCAAAGGCCCCAGCGGGGAAAAGTCATGCTGGTCCTCACTGCCTCCGGGAACCCCTTCAAATGCCCCACACCTTTTAGACCTCTCTGCTTTCCTGTGGACTCCATCCTCAAAACCACCGTTTTTCACTCTCAGCAGCCTCCAGAGCAAAAAACGCAAACGTCCAGCCGCTGCTCCCACAGCAAAGCCCCAGCGGGGAAAAGTCATGCTGGTCCTCACTGCCTCCGGGAACCCCTTCAAATGCCCCACACCTTTTGGACCTCTCTGCTTTCCTGTGGACTCCATCCTCAAAACAACCGTTATTAACCCTCGGTAGTCTCTGTAGCAAAAAACGCAAACGTCCAGCCGCTGCTCCCACAGCAAAGGCCCCAGCAGGGAAAAGTCATGCTGGTCCTCACTGCCTCCGGGAACCCCTTCAAATGCCCCACACCTTTTGGACCTCTCTGCTTTCCTGTGGACTCCATCCTCAAAACCACCGTTATTAACCCTCGGTAGTCTCTGTAGCAAAAAACGCAAACGTTCTGCCGCTGCTCCAACAGCAAAGGCCCCAGCGGGGAAAAGTCATGCTGGTCCTCACTGCCTCCGGGAACCCCTTCAAATGCCCCACACCTTTTGGACCTCTCTGCTTTCCTGTGGACTCCATCCTCAAAACCACCATTTTTCACTCTCGGCAGTCCGGAGCAAAAAACGCAAACGTCCAGCCGCTGCTCCCACAGCAAAGGCCCCAG
The DNA here is from genome assembly GCF_965231255.1 of Vanellus vanellus. Taxonomy (NCBI): domain Eukaryota; kingdom Metazoa; phylum Chordata; class Aves; order Charadriiformes; family Charadriidae; genus Vanellus; species Vanellus vanellus. Next base: position 19,776 of record NW_028126907.1, on the reverse strand, counting down.
CAGGGAAAAGTCATGCTGGTCCTCACTGCCTCCGGGAACCCCTTCAAATGCCCCACACCTTTTGGACCTCTCTGCTTTCCTGTGGACTCCATCCTCAAAACCACCGTTTTTCACTCTCGGCAGCCTCCGGAGCAAAAAACGCAAACGTCCAGCCGCTGCTCCCACAGCAAAGGCCCCAGCGGGGAAAAGTCATGCTGGTCCTCACTGCCTCCGGGAACCCCTTCAAATGCCCCACACCTTTTGGACCTCTCTGCTTTCCTGTGGACTCCATCCTCAAAACCACCGTTTTTCAATCTTGGCGTCCGCCGGAGCAAAAAACGCAAACGTCCAGCCGCTGCTCCCACAGCAAAGGTTCCAAGGCGGAAAAGTCATGCTGGTCCTCACTGCCTCCGGGAACCCCTTCAAATGCCCCACACCTTTTGGACCTCTCTGCTTTCCTGTGGACTCCATCCTCAAAACCACCGTTTTTAACCCTTGGTAGTCTCTGTAGCAAAAAACGCAAATGTCCAGCCGCTGCTCCCACAGCAAAGGCCCCAGCGGGTAAAAGTCATGCTGGTCCTCACTGCCTCCGGGAACCCCTTCAAATGCCCCACACCTTTTGGACCTCTCTGTTTTCCTGTGGACTCCATCCTCAAAACCACCGTTATTAACCCTCGGTAGTCTATGTAGCAAAAAACGCAAACGTCCAGCCGCTGCTCGCACAGCAAAGGCCCCAGCGGGGAAAAGTCATGCTGGTCCTCACTGCCTCCGGGAACCCCTTCAAATGCCCCACACCTTTTGGACCTCTCTGCTTTCCTGTGGACTCCATCCTCAAAACCACCGTTTTTCACTCTCGGCATCCGCCGGAGCAAAAAACGCAAACGTCCAGCCGCTGCTCCCACAGCAAAGGTTCCAGCGGGGAAAAGTCATGCTGGTCCTCACTGCCTCCGGGAACCCCTTCAAATGCCCCACACCTTTTGGACCTCTCTGCTTTCCTGTGGACTCCATCCTCAAAACCACCGTTTTTCACTCTCGGCAGCCTCCGGAGCAAAAAACGCAAACGTCCAGCCGCTGCTCCCACAGCAAAGGCCCCAGCGGGGAAAAGTCATGCTGGTCCTCACTGCCTCCGGGAACCCCTTCAAATGCCCCACACCTTTTGGACCTCTCTGCTTTCCTGTGGACTCCATCCTCAAAACCACCGTTTTTCACTCTCGGCAGCCTCCGGAGCAAAAAACGCAAACGTCCAGCCGCTGCTCCCACAGCAAAGGCCCCAGCGGGGAAAAGTCATGCTGGTCCTCACTGCCTCCGGGAACCCCTTCAAATGCCCCACACCTTTTAGACCTCTCTGCTTTCCTGTGGACTCCATCCTCAAAACCACCGTTATTAACCCTCGGTAGTCTATGTAGCAAAAAACGCAAACGTCCAGCCGCTGCTCCCACAGCAAAAACCCCAGCGGGGAAAAGTCATGCTGGTCCTCACTGCCTCCGGGAACCCCTTCAAATGCCCCACACCTTTTGGACCTCTCTGTTTTCCTGTGGACTCCATCCTCAAAACCACCGTTATTAACCCTCGGTAGTCTATGTAGCAAAAAACGCAAACGTCCAGCCGCTGCTCCCACAGCAAAAACCCCAGCGGGGAAAAGTCATGCTGGTCCTCACTGCCTCCGGGAACCCCTTCAAATGCCCCACACCTTTTAGACCTCTCTGCTTTCCTGTGGACTCCATCCTCAAAACCACCATTTTTCACTCTCGGCAGCCTGCGGAGCAAAAAACGCAAACGTCCAGCCGCTGCTCCCACAGCAAAAACCCCAGCAGGGAAAAGTCATGCTGGTCCTCACTGCCTCCGGGAACCCCTTCAAATGCCCCACACCTTTTGGACCTCTCTGCTTTCCTGTGGACTCCATCCTCAAAACCACCGTTTTTCACTCTCGGCATCCGCCGGAGCAAAAAACGCAAACGTCCAGCCGCTGCTCCCACAGCAAAGGTTCCAGCGGGGAAAAGTCATGCTGGTCCTCACTGCCTCCGGGAACCCCTTCAAATGCCCCACACCTTTTGGACCTCTCTGCTTTCCTGTGGACTCCATCCTCAAAACCACCGTTTTTCACTCTCGGCAGCCTCCGGAGCAAAAAACGCAAACGTCCAGCCGCTGCTCCCACAGCAAAGGCCCCAGCGGGGACAAGTCATGCTGGTCCTCACTGCCTCCGGGAACCCCTTCAAATGCCCCACACCTTTTGGACCTCTCTGCTTTCCTGTGGACTCCATCCTCAAAACCACCGTTTTTCACTCTCGGCAGCCTCCGGAGCAAAAAAACGCAAACGTCCAGCCGCTGCTCCCACAGCAAAGGCCCCAGCGGGGAAAAGTCATGCTGGTCCTCACTGCCTCCGGGAACCCCTTCAAATGCCCCACACCTTTTGGACCTCTCTGTTTTCCTGTGGACTCCATCCTCAAAACCACCGTTTTTCACTCTCGGCAGCCTCCGGAGCAAAAAACGCAGATGTCCAGCCGCTGCTCCCACAGCAAAGGCCCCAGCGGGGAAAAGTCATGCTGGTCCTCACTGCCTCCGGGAACCCCTTCAAATGCCCCACACCTTTTGGACCTCTCTGCTTTCCTGTGGACTCCATCCTCAAAACCACCGTTTTTAACCCTCGGTAGTCTCTGTAGCAAAAAACGCAAACGTCCAGCCGCTGCTCCCACAGCAAAGGTTCAAAGGCAGAAAAGTCATGCTGGTCCTCACTGCCTCCGGGAACCCCTTCAAATGCCCCACACCTTTTGGACCTCTCTGCTTTCCTGTGGACTCCATCCTCAAAACCACCGTTTTTCACCCTCAGCAACCTCCGGAGCAAAAAATGCAAACGTCCAGCCGCTGCTCCCACAGCAAAGGCCCCAGCGGGGAAAAGTCATGCTGGTCCTCACTGCCTCCGGGAACCCCTTCAAATGCCCCACACCTTTTGCACCTCTCTGCTTTCCTGTGGACTCCATCCTCAAAACCACCATTTTTCACTCTCGGCAGCCTCCGGAGCAAAAAACGCAAACGTCCAGCCGCTGCTCCCACAGCAAAGGCCCCAGCGGGGAAAAGTCATGCTGGTCCTCACTGCCTCCGGGAACCCCTTCAAATGCCCCACACCTTTTGCACCTCTCTGCTTTCCTGTGGACTCCATCCTCAAAACCACCATTTTTGACTCTCGGCAGCCTCCGGAGCAAAAAACGCAAACGTCCAGCCGCTGCTTCCACAGCAAAGGCCCCAGCGGGGAAAAGTCATGCTGGTCCTCACTGCCTCCGGGAACCCCTTCAAATGCCCCACACCTTTTGCACCTCTCTGCTTTCCTGTGGACTCCATCCTCAAAACCACCGTTTTTCACTCTCGGCAGCCTCCAAAGCAAAAAACGCAAACGTCCAGCCGCTGCTCCCACAGCAAAGGCCCCAGCGGGGAAAAGTCATGCTGGTCCTCACTGCCTCCGAGAACCCCTTCAAATGCCCCACACCTTTTGGACCTCTCTGTTTTCCTGTGGACTCCATCCTCAAAACCACCGTTTTTCACTCTCGGCAGCCTCCGGAGCGAAAAACGCAAACGTCTAGCCGCTTCTACCACAGCAAAGGCCCCAGCGGGGAAAAGTCATGCTGGTCCTCACTGCCTCCGGGAACCCCTTCAAATGCCCCACACCTTTTGGACCTCTCTGCTTTCCTGTGGACTCCATCCTCAAAACCACCGTTTTTCACTCTCGGCAGCCTCCGGAGCAAAAAACGCAAACGTCCAGCCGCTGCTCCCACAGCAAAGGCCCCAGCGGGGAAAAGTCATGCTGGTCCTCACTGCCTCCGGGAACCCCTTCAAATGCCCCATACCTTTTAGACCTCTCTGCTTTCCTGTGGACTCCATCCTCAAAACCACCGTTTTTAACCCTTGGCAGCCTCCGGAGCAAAAAGCTCAAACGTCCAGCCGCTGCTACCACAGCAAAGGCCCCAGCGGGGAAAAGTCATGCTGGTCCTCACTGCCTCCGGGAACCCCTTCAAATGCCCCACACCTTTTGGACCTCTCTGCTTTCCTGTGGACTCCATCCTCAAAACCACCGTTTTTCACTCTCGGCAGCCTCCGGAGCAAAAAACGCAAACGTCCAGCCGCTGCTCCCACAGCAAAGGCCCCAGCGGGGAAAAGTCATGCTGGTCCTCACTGCCTCCGGGAACCCCTTCAAATGCCCCACACCTTTTGGACCTCTCTGCTTTCCTGTGGACTCCATCCTCAAAACCACCATTTTTCACTCTCGGCAGCCTTCGGAGCAAAAAACGCAAACGTCCAGCCGCTGCTCCCACAGCAAAGGCCCCAGCGGGGAAAAGTCATGCTGGTCCTCACTGCCTCCAGGAACCCCTTCAAATGCCCCACACCTTTTGGACCTCTCTGCTTTCCTGTGGACTCCATCCTCAAAACCACCGTTTTTCACTCTCGGCAGCCTCCGGAGCAAAAAACGCAAACGTCCAGCCGCTTCTACCACAGCAAAGGCCCCAGCGGGTAAAAGTCATGCTGGTCCTCACTGCCTCCGGGAACCCCTTCAAATGCCCCACACCTTTTGGACCTCTCTGCTTTCCTGTGGACTCCATCCTCAAAACCACCGTTTTTCACTCTCGGCAGCCTCCGGAGCAAAAAACGCAAACGTCCAGCCGCTGCTCCCACAGCAAAGGCCCCAGCGGGGAAAAGTCATGCTGGTCCTCACTGCCTCCGGGAACCCCTTCAAATGCCCCACACCTTTTGGACCTCTCTGCTTTCCTGTGGACTCCATCCTCAAAACCACCGTTTTTCACTCTCGGCAGCCTCCGGAGCAAAAAACGAAAACGTCCAGCCGCTGCTCCCACAGCAAAGCCCCAGCGGGAAAAAGTCATGCTGGTCCTCACTGCCTCCGGGAACCCCTTCAAATGCCCCACACCTTTTGGACCTCTCTGCTTTCCTGTGGACTCCATCCTGAAAACCACCGTTTTTCACCCTCAGCAGCCTCCGGAGCAAAAAATGCAAACGTCCAGCCTCTGCTCCCACAGCAAAGGTTCCAAGGCAGAAAAGTCATGCTGGTCCTCACTGCCTCCGGGAACCCCTTCAAATGCCCCACACCTTTTGGACCTCTCTGCTTTCCTGTGGACTTCATCCTCAAAACACCTGATTTTCACTCTCGGCAGCCTCCGGAGCAAAAAACGCAAACGTCCAGCCGCTGGTCCCACAGCAAAGGCCCCAGCGGGGAAAAGTCATGCTGGTCCTCACTGCCTCCGGGAACCCCTTCAAATGCCCCACACCTTTTGGACCTCTCTGCTTTCCTGTGGACTCCATCCTCAAAACCACCGTTTTTCACTCTCGGCAGCCTCCGGAGCAAAAAACGCAAACGTCCAGCCGCTGCTCCCACAGCAAAGGCCCCAGCGGGGAAATGTCATGCTGGTCCTCACTGCCTCCGGGAACCCCTTCAAATGCCCCACACCTTTTGGACCTCTCTGTTTTCCTGTGGACTCCATCCTCAAAACCACCGTTTTTCACTCTCGGCAGCCTCCGGAGCAAAAAACGCAAACGTCCAGCCGCTTCTACCACAGCAAAGGCCCCAGCGGGGAAAAGTCATGCTGGTCCTCACTGCCTCCGGGAACCCCTTCAAATGCCCCACACCTTTTGGACCTCTCTGCTTTCCTGTGGACTCCATCCTCAAAACCACCGTTTTTCACCCTCAGCAGCCTCCGGAGCAAAAAATGCAAACGTCCAGCCGCTGCTCCCACAGCAAAGGCCCCAGCGGGGAAAAGTCATGCTGGTCCTCACTGCCTCCGGGAACCCCTTCAAATGCCCCACACCTTTTGGACCTCTCTGCTTTCCTGTGGACTCCATCCTCAAAACCACCGTTTTTCACTCTCGGCAGCCTCCGGAGCAAAAAACGCAGATGTCCAGCCGCTGCTCCCACAGCAAAGGCCCCAGCGGGGAAAAGTCATGCTGGTCCTCACTGCCTCCGGGAACCCCTTCAAATGCCCCACACCTTTTGGACCTCTCTGCTTTCCTGTGGACTCCATCCTCAAAACCACCGTTTTTCACTCTCGGCATCCGCCGGAGCAAAAAACGCAAACGTCCAGCCGCTGCTCCCACAGCAAAGGTTCCAAGGCGGAAAAGTCATGCTGGTCCTCACTGCCTCCGGGAACCCCTTCAAATGCCCCACACCTTTTGGACCTCTCTGTTTTCCTGTGGACTCCATCCTCAAAACCACCGTTTTTCACTCTCGGCAGCCTCCGGAGCAAAAAACGCAAACGTCCAGCCGCTGCTCCCACAGCAAAGGCCCCAGCGGGGAAAAGTCATGCTGGTCCTCACTGCCTCCGGGAACCCCTTCAAATGCCCCACACCTTTTGGACCTCTCTGCTTTCCTGTGGACTCCATCCTCAAAACCACCGTTATTAACCCTCGGTAGTCTCTGTAGCAAAAAACGCAAACGTCCAGCCGCTGCTCCCACAGCAAAGGCCCCAGCAGGGAAAAGTCATGCTGGTCCTCACTGCCTCCGGGAACCCCTTCAAATGCCCCACACCTTTTGGACCTCTCTGCTTTCCTGTGGACTCCATCCTCAAAACCACCGTTATTAACCCTCGGTAGTCTCTGTAGCAAAAAACGCAAACGTCCAGCCGCTTCTCCCACAGCAAAGGTTCCAAGGTGGAAAAGTCATGCTGGTCCTCACTGCCTCCGGGAACCCCTTCAAATGCCCCACACCTTTTGGACCTCTCTGCTTTCGTGTTGACTCCATCCTCAAAACCACCGTTTTTCACTCTCAGCAGCCTCCAGAGCAAAAAACGCAAACGTCCAGCCGCTGCTCCCACAGCAAAGGTTCCAAGGCGGAAAAGTCATGCTGGTCCTCACTGCCTCCGGGAACCCCTTCAAATGCCCCACACCTTTTGGACCTCTCTGCTTTCCTGTGGACTCCATCCTCAAAACCACCGTTATTAACCCTCGGTAGTCTCTGTAGCAAAAAACGCAAACTTCCAGCCGCTGCTCCCACAGCAAAGGCCCCAGCAGGGAAAAGTCATGCTGGTCCTCACTGCCTCCGGGAACCCCTTCAAATGCCCCACACCTTTTGGACCTCTCTGCTTTCCTGTGGACTCCATCCTCAAAACCACCGTTTTTCACTCTCGGCAGCCTCCGGAGCAAAAAACGCAAACGTCCAGCCGCTGCTCCCACAGCAAAGGCCCCAGCGGGGAAATGTCATGCTGGTCCTCACTGCCTCCGGGAACCCCTTCAAATGCCCCACACCTTTTGGACCTCTCTGCTTTCCTGTGGACTCCATCCTCAAAACCACCGTTTTTCACTCTCGGCAGCCTCCGGAGCAAAAAACGCAAACGTCCAGCCGCTGCTCCCACTACAAAGCCCCAGCGGGGAAAAGTCATGCTGGTCCTCACTGCCTCCGGGAACCCCTTCAAATGCCCCACACCTTTTGGACCTCTCTGCTTTCCTGTGGACTCCATCCTCAAAGCCACCGTTTTTCAATCTTGGCGTCCGCCGGAGCAAAAAACGCAAACGTCCAGCCGCTGCTCCCACAGCAAAGGCCCCAGCGGGGAAAAGTCATGCTGGTCCTCACTGCCTCCGGGAACCCCTTCAAATGCCCCACACCTTTTGGACCTCTCTGCTTTCCTGTGGACTCCATCCTCAAAACCACCGTTTTTCAATCTTGGCGTCCGCCGGAGCAAAAAACGCAAACGTCCAGCCGCTGCTCCCACAGCAAAGGTTCCAAGGCGGAAAAGTCATGCTGGTCCTCACTGCCTCCGGGAACCCCTTCAAATGCAACACACCTTTTGGACCTCTCTGCTTTCCTGTGGACTCCATCCTCAAAACCACCGTTTTTCACTCTCGGCAGCCTCCGGAGCAAAAAACGAAAACGTCCAGCCGCTGCTCCCACAGCAAAGCCCCAGCGGGTAAAAGTCATGCTGGTCCTCACTGCCTCCGGGAACCCCTTCAAATGCCCCACACCTTTTGGACCTCTCTGCTTTCCTGTGGACTCCATCCTCAAAACCACCGTTTTTAACCCTCGGTAGTCTCTGTAGCAAAAAACGCAAACGTCCAGCCGCTGCTACCACAGCAAAGGTTCAAAGGCGGAAAAGTCATGCTGGTCCTCACTGCCTCCGGGAACCCCTTCAAATGCCCCACACCTTTTGGACCTCTCTGCTTTCCTGTGGACTCCATCCTGAAAACCACCGTTTTTCACCCTCAGCAGCCTCCGGAGCAAAAAATGCAAACGTCCAGCCTCTGCTCCCACAGCAAAGGTTCCAAGGCAGAAAAGTCATGCTGGTCCTCACTGCCTCCGGGAACCCCTTCAAATGCCCCACACCTTTTGGACCTCTCTGCTTTCCTGTGGACTCCATCCTCAAAACACCTGATTTTCACTCTCGGCAGCCTCCGGAGCAAAAAATGCAAACGTCCAGCCGCTGCTCCCACAGCAAAGGCCCCAGCGGGGAAAAGTCATGCTGGTCCTCACTGCCTCCGGGAACCCCTTCAAATGCCCCACACCTTTTGGACCTCTCTGCTTTCCTGTGGACTCCATCCTCAAAACACCTGATTTTCACTCTCGGCAGCCTCCGGAGCAAAAAATGCAAACGTCCAGCCGCTGCTCCCACAGCAAAGGTTCCAGCGGGGAAAAGTCATGCTGGTCCTCACTGCCTCCGGGAACCCCTTCAAATGCCCCACACCTTTTGGACCTCTCTGCTTTCCTGTGGACTCCATCCTCAAAACCACCGTTTTTCACTCTCGGCAGCCTCCGGAGCAAAAAACGCAGATGTCCAGCCGCTGCTCCCACAGCAAAGGCCCCAGCGGGGAAAAGTCATGCTGGTCCTCACTGCCTCCGGGAACCCCTTCAAATGCCCCACACCTTTTGGACCTCTCTGCTTTCCTGTGGACTCCATCCTCAAAACCACCGTTTTTCACTCTCGGCATCCGCCGGAGCAAAAAACGCAAACGTCCAGCCGCTGCTCCCACAGCAAAGGTTCCAAGGCGGAAAAGTCATGCTGGTCCTCACTGCCTCCGGGAACCCCTTCAAATGCCCCACACCTTTTCGACCTCTCTGTTTTCCTGTGGACTCCATCCTCAAAACCACCGTTTTTCACTCTCGGCAGCCTCCGGAGCAAAAAACGCAAACGTCCAGCCGCTGCTTCCACAGCAAAGGCCCCAGCGGGGAAAAGTCATGCTGGTCCTCACTGCCTCCGGGAACCCCTTCAAATGCCCCACACCTTTTGGACCTCTCTGCTTTCCTGTGGACTCCATCCTCAAAACCACCGTTTTTCACTCTCGGCAGCCTCCGGAGCAAAAAACGCAAACGTCCAGCCGCTGCTCCCACAGCAAAGGTTCCAAGGCGGAAAAGTCATGCTGGTCCTCACTGCCTCCGGGAACCCCTTCAAATGCCCCACACCTTTTGGACCTCTCTGCTTTCCTGTGGACTCCATCCTCAAAACCACCGTTATTAACCCTCGGTAGTCTCTGTAGCAAAAAACGCAAACGTCCAGCCGCTGCTTCCACAGCAAAGGCCCCAGCGGGGAAAAGTCATGCTGGTCCTCACTGCCTCCAGGAACCCCTTCAAATGCCCCACACCTTTTGGACCTCTCTGCTTTCGTGTTGACTCCATCCTCAAAACCACCGTTTTTCACTCTCAGCAGCCTCCAGAGCAAAAAACGCAAACGTCCAGCCGCTGCTCCCACAGCAAAGGTTCCAAGGCGGAAAAGTCATGCTGGTCCTCACTGCCTCCGGGAACCCCTTCAAATGCAACACACCTTTTGGACCTCTCTGCTTTCCTGTGGACTCCATCCTCAAAAACACCGTTATTAACCCTCGGTAGTCTCTGTAGCAAAAAACGCAAACTTCCAGCCGCTGCTCCCACAGCAAAGGCCCCAGCAGGGAAAAGTCATGCTGGTCCTCACTGCCTCCGGGAACCCCTTCAAATGCCCCACACCTTTTGGACCTCTCTGCTTTCCTGTGGAATCCATCCTCAAAACCACCGTTTTTCACTCTCGGCAGCCTCCGGAGCAAAAAACGCAAACGTCCAGCCGCTGCTCCCACAGCAAAGCCCCAGCGGGGAAAAGTCATGCTGGTCCTCACTGCCTCCGGGAACCCCTTCAAATGCCCCACACCTTTTGGACCTCTCTGCTTTCCTGTGGACTCCATCCTCAAAACCACCGTTTTTAACCCTCGGTAGTCTCTGTAGCAAAAAACGCAAACGTCCAGCCGCTGCTCCCACAGTAAAGGTTCAAAGGCGGAAAAGTCATGCTGGTCCTCACTGCCTCCGGGAACCCCTTCAAATGCCCCACACCTTTTGGACCTCTCTGCTTTCCTGTGGACTCCATCCTCAAAACCACCGTTTTTCACCCTCAGCAGCCTCCGGAGCAAAAAATGCAAACGTCCAGCCGCTGCTCCCACAGCAAAGGCCCCAGCGGGGAAAAGTCATGCTGGTCCTCACTGCCTCCGGGAACCCCTTCAAATGCCCCACACCTTTTGGACCTCTCTGTTTTCCTGTGGACTCCATCCTCAAAACCACCGTTTTTCACTCTCGGCATCCGCCGGAGCAAAAAACGCAAACGTCCAGCCGCTGCTCCCACAGCAAAGGCCCCAGCGGGGAAAAGTCATGCTGGTCCTCACTGCCTCCGGGAACCCCTTCAAATGCCCCACACCTTTTGGACCTCTCTGCTTTCCTGTGGACTCCATCCTCAAAACCACCGTTTTTAACCCTCGGCAGCCTTCGGAGCAAAAAGCGCAAACGTCCAGCCGCTGCTCCCACAGCAAAGGCCCCAGCGGGGAAAAGTCATGCTGGTCCTCACTGCCTCCAGGAACCCCTTCAAATGCCCCACACCTTTTGGACCTCTCTGCTTTCCTGTGGACTCCATCCTCAATACCACCGTTTTTCACTCTCGGCAGCCTCCGGAGCAAAAAACGCAAACGTCCAGCCGCTGCTTCCACAGCAAAGGCCCCAGCACGGAAAAGTCATGCTGGTCCTCACTGCCTCCGGGAACCCCTTCAAATGCCCCACACCTTTTAGACCTCTCTGTTTTCCTGTGGACTCCATCCTCAAAACCACCGTTTTTAACCCTCGGCAGCCTCCGGAGCAAAAAGCGCAAACGTCCAGCCGCTGCTCCCACAGCAAAGGCCCCAGCGGGGAAAAGTCATGCTGGTCCTCACTGCCTCCGGGAACCCCTTCAAATGCCCCACACCTTTTGGACCTCTCTGCTTTCCTGTGGACTCCATCCTCAAAACCACCGTTTTTCACTCTCAGCAGCCTTCAGAGCAAAAAACGCAAACGTCCAGCCGCTGCTCCCACAGCAAAGGTTCCAGCGGGGAAAAGTCATGCTGGTCCTCACTGCCTCCGGGAACCCCTTCAAATGCCCCACACCTTTTGGACCTCTCTGCTTTCCTGTGGACTCCATCCTCAAAACCACCGTTATTAACCCTCGGTAGTCTCTGTAGCAAAAAACGCAAACGTCCAGCCGCTGCTCCCACAGCAAAGGCCCCAGCAGGGAAAAGTCATGCTGGTCCTCACTGCCTCCGGGAACCCCTTCAAATGCCCCACACCTTTTGGACCTCTCTGCTTTCCTGTGGACTCCATCCTCAAAACCACCGTTATTAACCCTCGGTAGTCTCTGTAGCAAAAAACGCAAACGTCCAGCCGCTTCTCCCACAGCAAAGGTTCCAAGGTGGAAAAGTCATGCTGGTCCTCACTGCCTCCGGGAACCCCTTCAAATGCCCCACACCTTTTGGACCTCTCTGCTTTCCTGTGGACTCCATCCTCAAAACCACCGTTATTAACCCTCGGTAGTCTCTGTAGCAAAAAACGCAAACGTTCTGCCGCTGCTCCCACAGCAAAGGCCCCAGCGGGGAAAAGTCATGCTGGTCCTCACTGCCTCCGGGAACCCCTTCAAATGCCCCACACCTTTTGGACCTCTCTGCTTTCCTGTGGACTCCATCCTCAAAACCACCATTTTTCACTCTCGGCAGCCTCCGGAGCAAAAAACGCAAACGTCCAGCCGCTGCTACCACAGCAAAGGCCCCAGCAGGGAAAAGTCATGCTGGTCCTCACTGCCTCCGGGAACCCCTTCAAATGCCCCACACCTTTTGGACCTCTCTGCTTTCCTGTGGACTCCATCCTCAAAACCACCGTTTTTCACTCTCGGCAGCCTCCGGAGCAAAAAACGCAAACGTTCTGCCGCTGCTCCCACAGCAAAGGCCCCAGCGGGGAAAAGTCATGCTGGTCCTCACTGCCTCCGGGAACCCCTTCAAATGCCCCACACCTTTTGGACCTCTCTGCTTTCCTGTGGACTCCATCCTCAAAACCACCGTTATTAACCCTCGGTAGTCTCTGTAGCAAAAAACGCAAACGTTCTGCCGCTGCTCCCACAGCAAAGGCCCCAGCGGGGAAAAGTCATGCTGGTCCTCACTGCCTCCGGGAACCCCTTCAAATGCCCCACACCTTTTGGACCTCTCTGCTTTCCTGTGGACTCCATCCTCAAAACCACCGTTTTTCACTCTCGGCAGCCTCCGGAGCAAAAAACGCAAACGTCCAGCCGCTGCTACCACAGCAAAGGCCCCAGCAGGGAAAAGTCATGCTGGTCCTCACTGCCTCCGGGAACCCCTTCAAATGCCCCACACCTTTTGCACCTCTCTGCTTTCCTGTGGACTCCATCCTCAAAACCACCGTTTTTCACTCTCGGCAGCCTCCGGAGCAAAAAACGCAAACGTCCAGCCGCTGCTCCCACAGCAAAGGCCCCAGCGGGGAAAAGTCATGCTGGTCCTCACTGCCTCCGGGAACCCCTTCAAATGCCCCACACCTTTTGGACCTCTCTGCTTTCCTGTGGACTCCATCCTCAAAACCACCGTTTTTCAATCTTGGCGTCCGCCGGAGCAAAAAACGCAAACGTCCAGCCGCTGCTCCCACAGCAAAGGTTCCAAGGCGGAAAAGTCATGCTGGTCCTCACTGCCTCCGGGAACCCCTTCAAATGCCCCACACCTTTTGGACCTCTCTGCTTTCCTGTGGACTCCATCCTCAAAACCACCGTTTTTAACCCTTGGTAGTCTCTGTAGCAAAAAACGCAAATGTCCAGCCGCTGCTCCCACAGCAAAGGCCCCAGCGGGGAAAAGTCATGCTGGTCCTCACTGCCTCCGGGAACCCCTTCAAATGCCCCACACCTTTTGGACCTCTCTGTTTTCCTGTGGACTCCATCCTCAAAACCACCGTTATTAACCCTCGGTAGTCTATGTAGCAAAAAACGCAAACGTCCAGCCGCTGCTCGCACAGCAAAGGCCCCAGCGGGGAAAAGTCATGCTGGTCCTCACTGCCTCCGGGAACCCCTTCAAATGCCCCACACCTTTTGGACCTCTCTGCTTTCCTGTGGACTCCATCCTCAAAACCACCGTTTTTCACTCTCGGCATCCGCCGGAGCAAAAAACGCAAACGTCCAGCCGCTGCTCCCACAGCAAAGGTTCCAGCGGGGAAAAGTCATGCTGGTCCTCACTGCCTCCGGGAACCCCTTCAAATGCCCCACACCTTTTGGACCTCTCTGCTTTCCTGTGGACTCCATCCTCAAAACCACCGTTTTTCACTCTCGGCAGCCTCCGGAGCAAAAAACGCAAACGTCCAGCCGCTGCTCCCACAGCAAAGGCCCCAGCGGGGAAAAGTCATGCTGGTCCTCACTGCCTCCGGGAACCCCTTCAAATGCCCCACACCTTTTGGACCTCTCTGCTTTCCTGTGGACTCCATCCTCAAAACCACCGTTTTTCACTCTCGGCAGCCTCCGGAGCAAAAAACGCAAACGTCCAGCCGCTGCTCCCACAGCAAAGGCCCCAGCGGGGAAAAGTCATGCTGGTCCTCACTGCCTCCGGGAACCCCTTCAAATGCCCCACACCTTTTAGACCTCTCTGCTTTCCTGTGGACTCCATCCTCAAAACCACCATTTTTCACTCTCGGCATCCGCCGGAGCAAAAAGCGAAAACGTCCAGCCGCTGCTCCCACAGCAAAGGCCCCAGTGGGGAAAAGTCATGCTGGTCCTCACTGCCTCCGGGAACCCTTCAAATGCCCCACACCTTTTGGACCTCTCTGCTTTCCTGTGGACTCCATCCTCAAAACCACCGTTTTTCACTCTCAGCAGCCTCCAGAGCAAAAAACGCAAACGTCCAGCCGCTGCTCCCACAGCAAAGCCCCAGCGGGGAAAAGTCATGCTGGTCCTCACTGCCTCCGGGAACCCCTTCAAATGCCCCACACCTTTTGGACCTCTCTGCTTTCCTGTGGACTCCATCCTCAAAACCACCGTTATTAACCCTCGGTACTCTATGTAGCAAAAAACGCAAACGTCCAGCCGCTGCTCCCACAGCAAAAACCCCAGCGGGGAAAAGTCATGCTGGTCCTCACTGCCTCCGGGAACCCCTTCAAATGCCCCACACCTTTTAGACCTCTCTGCTTTCCTGTGGACTCCATCCTCAAAACCACCATTTTTCACTCTCGGCAGCCTCCGGAGCAAAAAACGCAAACGTCCAGCCGCTGCTCCCACAGCAAAGGCCCCAGCGGGGACAAGTCATGCTGGTCCTCACTGCCTCCGGGAACCCCTTCAAATGCCCCACACCTTTTGGACCTCTCTGCTTTCCTGTGGACTCCATCCTCAAAACCACCGTTTTTCACTCTCGGCAGCCTCCGGAGCAAAAAAACGCAAACGTCCAGCCGCTGCTCCCACAGCAAAGGCCCCAGCGGGGAAAAGTCATGCTGGTCCTCACTGCCTCCGGGAACCCCTTCAAATGCCCCACACCTTTTGGACCTCTCTGTTTTCCTGTGGACTCCATCCTCAAAACCACCGTTTTTCACTCTCGGCAGCCTCCGGAGCAAAAAACGCAGATGTCCAGCCGCTGCTCCCACAGCAAAGGCCCCAGCGGGGAAAAGTCATGCTGGTCCTCACTGCCTCCGGGAACCCCTTCAAATGCCCCACACCTTTTGGACCTCTCTGCTTTCCTGTGGACTCCATCCTCAAAACCACCGTTTTTCACTCTTGGCATCCGCCGGAGCAAAAAACGCAAACGTCCAGCCGCTGCTCCCACAGCAAAGGTTCCAAGGCGGAAAAGTCATGCTGGTCCTCACTGCCTCCGGGAACCCCTTCAAATGCCCCACACCTTTTGGACCTCTCTGCTTTCCTGTGGACTCCATCCTCAAAACCACCGTTTTTAACCCTCGGTAGTCTCTGTAGCAAAAAACGCAAACGTCCAGCCGCTGCTCCCACAGCAAAGGCCCCAGCGGGGAAAAGTCATGCTGGTCCTCACTGCCTCCGGGAACCCCTTCAAATGCCCCACACCTTTTGGACCTCTCTGCTTTCCTGTGGACTCCATCCTCAAAACCACCGTTTTTCACTCTCAGCAGCCTCCGGAGCAAAAAATGCAAACGTCCAGCCGCTGCTCCCACAGCAAAGGCCCCAGCGGGGAAAAGTCATGCTGGTCCTCACTGCCTCCGGGAACCCCTTCAAATGCCCCACACCTTTTGGACCTCTCTGCTTTCCTGTGGAATCCATCCTCAAAACCACCGTTTTTCACTCTCGGCATCCGCCGGAGCAAAAAACGCAGATGTCCAGCCGCTGCTCCCACAGCAAAGGCCCCAGCGGGGAAAAGTCATGCTGGTCCTCACTGCCTCCGGGAACCCCTTCAAATGCCCCACACCTTTTGGACCTCTCTGCTTTCCTGTGGACTCCATCCTCAAAACCACCGTTTTTCACTCTCGGCAGCCTCCGGAGCAAAAAACGCAGATGTCCAGCCGCTGCTCCCACAGCAAAGGCCCCAGCGGGGAAAAGTCATGCTGGTCCTCAGTGCCTCCGGGAACCCCTTCAAATGCCCCACACCTTTTGGACCTCTCTGCTTTCCTGTGGACTCCATCCTCAAAACCACCGTTTTTCACTCTTGGCATCCGCCGGAGCAAAAAACGCAAACGTCCAGCCGCTGCTCCCACAGCAAAGTTTCCAAGGCGGAAAAGTCATGCTGGTCCTCACTGCCTCCGGGAACCCCTTCAAATGCCCCACACCTTTTGGACCTCTCTGCTTTCCTGTGGAATCCATCCTCAAAACCACCGTTTTTCACCCTCAGCAGCCTCCGGAGCAAAAAATGCAAACGTCCAGCCGCTGCTCCCACAGCAAAGGCCCCAGCGGGGAAAAGTCATGCTGGTCCTCACTGCCTCCGGGAACCCCTTCAAATGCCCCACACCTTTTGGACCTCTCTGCTTTCCTGTGGAATCCATCCTCAAAACCACCGTTTTTCACTCTCGGCAGCCTCCGGAGCAAAAAACGCAGATGTCCAGCCGCTGCTCCCACAGCAAAGGCCCCAGCGGGGACAAGTCATGCTGGTCCTCACTGCCTCCGGGAACCCCTTCAAATGCCCCACACCTTTTGGACCTCTCTGTTTTCCTGTGGACTCCATCCTCAAAACCACCGTTTTTCACTCTAGGCATACGCCGGAGCAAAAAACGCAAACGTCCAGCCGCTGCTCCCACAGCAAAGGTTCCAAGGCGGAAAAGTCATGCTGGTCCTCACTGCCTCCGGGAACCCCTTCAAATGCCCCACACCTTTTGCACCTCTCTGTTTTCCTGTGGACTCCATCCTCAAAACCACCGTTTTTCACTCTCGGCAGCCTCCGGAGCAAAAAACGCAGATGTCCAGCCGCTGCTCCCACAGCAAAGGCCCCAGCGGGGAAAAGTCATGCTGGTCCTCACTGCCTCCGGGAACCCCTTCAAATGCCCCACACCTTTTGGACCTCTCTGCTTTCCTGTGGACTCCATCCTCAAAAGCACCGTTTTTCACTCTCTGCACACTCCGGATCTAAAACCGCAACCGTCCAACCGCTGCTCCCACAGCAAAGGTACCAGAGGCGAAAAGTCATGCTGGTCCTCACTGCCTCCGGGAACCCCTTCAAATGCCCCACGCACTTCGGCCCTCTCTGGTTTCTTACAGACTCTATCTTCAAAACCACCGTTTGTCACTCTCGGCAGCCTCCTTTCGTCTGAGATGCAGTCTCTGGCGCCAGCGCTGAATGGCCCCTCCTGCAGAGCTCTGTCCTTCCCCAGGAAGCGTTAATGAAAAACCTGTTCGCAAAACCCACTCACAGCTACTCGGTCCGAAATGATCTTACCGCTTTTGCCTCGACACATCAGAATATAAACCGTATACTCTTAAAGGTATACCACCTACCCTTGACTCTACACCCCTGGGCGGGGTGACTCCGAGCCACGCGGACATGCACAGATACTACACAGAACACTACAAACAATGTGCCTCAAAGGTGAGGGAAAACTCTCAGCAAGAAGAATCATGCCGGGATGGAAGTCACTGTCGGGCAAGAAGACCTGCGAGTCACAAGGGCCATGTGAGGAGGGGGGGAGGAGTGGTGGGGGGGGGTTCAACGTGGGAATGAGGGGGAAAAGGGGGAGCCAAGAAAGGAGGAAAGAGGAGACAGCTGGGGGAAAAAAAAAAGAAGAAAGGGGAGCAGCAGGGCAGAAACAATGAAGGGGGGGCGGGCGAGGTGTGAAGATGGAAAAACAGAAAGAAAGGGAGGTAGAAAGAGAGAGGGGAGACCTGGAACAGGAGAGACAAGACAGGTGGAAAGAGGGGGACAGCGGATGGAGTGGGGGAAAGAAAGGGAGAAATGGGACGGAGGAAAAATGGAGAAAGAAAAGGGGTGATGGGGGGTGAGGAAATGGGGAAGGGGGGACACGGAACACAGATGGTAGGGGGAACTGAGAAAGAAGGGTAGGGAAAAGGGGGGATGCAGGAGAAGGAAAGGGGGAACAAGGGAGAAAGGGGGAGCATGGAACACATTGGGAGAGCGTCATTGAAAAAGAAGGAACGGGGCAACGGGGGGGAAAGGGCAGAGGGAAAGGACGGGGAAAGGGGCAATGGGGAAGAATTAAAGGGGGTACCAAGGATGAAGGGAAAGAGCAAAACAGGAGGCATAGGGGAAAGGAAGGGGGAAAGGGGGACAGTAGTGTGGGGAAGAAAGGGCACGGGGGGTGGGGGGTATAAGGGATAATGAG
This sequence comes from Vanellus vanellus, assembly GCF_965231255.1. NCBI lineage: Eukaryota > Metazoa > Chordata > Aves > Charadriiformes > Charadriidae > Vanellus > Vanellus vanellus. The sequence continues at coordinate 1,790 of NW_028126907.1, read as the reverse complement.
GGAACAGGGGAGGTAGAACAAAAGGGGAAATAGGGGACATTGGACAGGGGGAAAGAAAGGCAAAGGGGGAAAGGGGCGACAGGGTGGAAGAAAGGGAAAGGAAAGGGGGAACACGGGGTGGGGGAATAAAGGGAAAGAGGGAAAGGTGGGACGGGAGGGAAGAAAGGGGAAAGGGGACAAGGAAAAGAAGGGTAAAGGGGGATGAGGAGAACGGGAAAGAAAGGGAAAAGGGGGGAATGGGAAAGGAGGGGGGGGAGGGGGAAAGGAGGGGGGGGAGGGGGAAAGGAGGGGGGGGAGGGGGAAAGGAGGGGGGGGAGGGGGAAAGGAGGGGGGGGAGGGGGAAAGGAGGGGGGGGAGGGGGAAAGGAGGGGGGGGAGGGGGAAAGGAGGGGGGGAGGGGGAAAGGAGGGGGGGAGGGGGAAAGGAGGGGGGGGAGGGGGAAAGGAGGGGGGGGAGGGGGAAAGGAGGGGGGGGAGGGGGAAAGGAGGGGGGGGAGGGGGAAAGGAGGGGGGGGAGGGGGAAAGGAGGGGGGGGAGGGGGAAAGGAGGGGGGGGAGGGGGAAAGGAGGGGGGGAGGGGGAAAGGAGGGGGGGGAGGGGGAAAGGAGGGGGGGGAGGGGGAAAGGAGGGGGGGGAGGGGGAAAGGAGGGGGGGGAGGGGGAAAGGAGGGGGGGGAGGGGGGAGGGGAAAGGAGGGGGGGGAGGGGGAAAGGAGGGGGGGGAGGGGGAAAGGAGGGGGGGGAGGGGGAAAGGAGGGGGGGGAGGGGGAAAGGAGGGGGGGGAGGGGGAAAGGAGGGGGGGGAGGGGGAAAGGAGGGGGGGGAGGGGGAAAGGAGGGGGGGGAGGGGGAAAGGAGGGGGGGGAGGGGGAAAGGAGGGGGGGGAGGGGGAAAGGAGGGGGGGAGGGGGAAAGGAGGGGGGGGAGGGGGAAAGGAGGGGGGGGAGGGGGAAAGGAGGGGGGGGAGGGGAAAGGAGGGGGGGGAGGGGGAAAGGAGGGGGGGGAGGGGGAAAGGAGGGGGGGGAGGGGGAAAGGAGGGGGGGGAGGGGGAAAGGAGGGGGGGGAGGGGGAAAGGAGGGGGGGAGGGGGAAGGAGGGGGGGAGGGGGGAAGGAGGGGGGGGAGGGGGAAAGGAGGGGGGGGAGGGGGAAAGGAGGGGGGGGAGGGGGAAAGGGAGGGGGGGGAGGGGGAAAGGAGGGGGGGGGAGGGGGAAGGAGGGGGGGGAGGGGGAAAGGAGGGGGGGGAGGGGGAAAGGAGGGGGGGGAGGGGGAAAGGAGGGGGGGAGGGGGAAAGGAGGGGGGGAGGGGAAAGGAGGGGGGGGAGGGGGAAAGGAGGGGGGGGAGGGGGAAAGGAGGGGGGGGAGGGGGAAAGGAGGGGGGGGAGGGGAAAGGAGGGGGGGGAGGGGGAAAGGAGGGGGGGGAGGGGGAAAGGAGGGGGGGAGGGGGAAAGGAGGGGGGGGAGGGGGAAAGGAGGGGGGGGAGGGGGAAAGGAGGGGGGGGAGGGGGAAAGGAGGGGGGGAGGGGGAAAGGAGGGGGGGAGGGGGAAAGGAGGGGGGGGAGGGGGAAAGGAGGGGGGGGAGGGGGAAAGGAGGGGGGGGAGGGGGAAAGGAGGGGGGGGAGGGGGGAAAGGAGGGGGGGAGGGGGAAAGGAGGGGGGGGAGGGGGAAAGGAGGGGGGGAGGGGGAAAGGAGGGGGGGAGGGGGAAAGGAGGGGGGGGAGGGGGAAAGGAGGGGGGGGAGGGGGAAAGGAGGGGGGGGGAGGGGGGAAAGGAGGGGGGGGAGGGGGGGAACTAGGAGGGGGGG